>NC_079498.1:36844650-37144650 GCF_030052815.1 Hevea brasiliensis | reverse complement strand
GTCTAGGGTTGCTAACTGTCTTCATAGCTGCTTCCCGTTAGGGTTACCCATCGCCGGAGTTACGGCTCATTTAACTTCATTGCATTTCATTTCTAAAATTTTTTCTTAATTTTTCTTATCATTATTTGGTTTATTTATGACTCCTCACTCTAGTTTACATATAGTTCCAGATATTCTAGCTGTCCGGACAGACATTAGTCACCGGAACAGTAGAATGTACGGACTATCTAAAGTGAAGGTGTTACATTAATTACCTCTTTGGCATCAATTAAGTCTTAAATCTCAAGCTTAAGCAGGAAGCATTGGTCGATATCATGACTGTGGGTTTGGTGGAGCTAGCAATATTGGTTGATATCATAGCTAGGTGGGAATGATATGATAGTAGTCTAGGTGCTAAGGGTAAGGAGCTTTGAGACACTTGAAAACTTTGGACAAGGGTTGGTTGAATTAGAAAAATCTCATTGGGGTGTAAGACACAGTTTGAACCTTAATAACTTTATTTTCTCAAGCCACATTACCAGCTACTGATAACCTCCCCTCTTAGGCTGATAGTTCTTCTCATTGCTCAACCCATCTTCTACCAACATATTAGCCGTTAGTAGTATGCCCTAAAGCATATCATTTATTTGTATCTTATAAATAATTATTTATCAATCAAAGGCAATTATTCTTTTTTGTTTATATAAATTATTTATGTGTAATTGAAAAGGTCCTTTAAAACTTCATTAGATATTTTATTCTTAAGATGTTAAGAACATGAGTGATAGTATATGCTTGTACAAGTATTATAATTATGGTTCGTAATCTAGGATACTTCATAAAGGACATGACTTATCCGGAAAGATTGTCATTCATGTTTGTGTCCATGGATTAGTATGAGATATTAATGAGATGGAATAGTGAGTCTCATGCCATATAACAAACATGGTGGGCACTCATATGATGAGTAAGCTGAACCAGTGATGCTTATGACATGCACATGGAGTTTACTCTTGTCAATGCAATATCATAAAGATCATGCTAGTGCATATAATGCCTTGACCTGAGATAGCATAGTTATCTTATATATAGGTGGTTTGAGTTTGATACTACTTTCATACTTGTACTATGTATGGGTATATGGGTATGTATTAGCTCCTATTAGATATATATGGAGATAAGTGTTAGTTAAGATGGGATCCATTACCCTAAGTAAATAGGGATAAAATCCTATATTCACTTAATTATTCTTGATGTTTTAAGCTCCTAGCCAGGACAGATAGACTTAGTCAGAAAAAACTTTCTGACAAGGAAGTCTAATTAGTCAGGAATTAGCGTCAAAAGGGAACATATAATTTAATGCAATTGGAGTTGGACATGAACCATAACTCCAGCTAGAATTGGAATTTTGTAATGGAGAGATTCTAGTGCATGGAGCGCATGACCAAAGGTTCATAGATTGGAGATATAATTCATTACTAGTTGGATAGTCATAACACATAATGCTAGATGTCAATTACGACTTATGAGAATTCAGATGAAATGGGGATTTCATTCTAATTTTGGAATGGTTCCAATCTCATTGCCAATTAGTCATGAACCTAGTAAGTCACACACACATAAAAGCATATTGACCAAGACATAATTAGTTTAATTAATTGACTAAAGAGTTTGATTGATTAATTGAATTGACAAATTTAGTTTGTAATAAGATTACAAAGTTCCTAGCACGACTTGAAACTAAATTTATCTAAGAAAGTCTATAAGTTAATATTTAAATGGTTCAAATATAAACTTGAAAATAACTAAAGGGATGAAGATGAAATTTGGAGAATTTAACTTGGTTAAATGTTAACCTCTTTGACTGAGTAAAATGCACCTATTTTATAAAATGCACCTATTTTATCCATATGATGAGTAGGCCGAACTAGTGATGCTTATGACATGTACATGGAGTTTACTCTTATCAATGCAATCTCATAAAGATCATGCTAGTACATATAATCCCTTGATCTGAGATAGCATAGTTGTAACACCCCTCACCCGTCTACAGTGTAGCTGAGCAAAGTGTGCTACATTCGGTGCCGGAGCACCCTATCCTGTTTTGTCGGGTATAATATTATTCTACTTTCTATTTAATTGTATTATCTTACGTGTAGATTTTTTTTTTATCCCATTTCATTGATGGAGACTCGAACAGAGTGTCTTCTGTTTTACTAGTGCATGGTGGGTTTACTGATTTTACCTGTTAAAAACACACATCCATATCATTTTTCATAAATCATGTCATGTCATCATAATGCTTATACTCATTTCAAGTAAATAAAATACTACATTTCATTCATATAAAATTAAGTATAATATTTACAATTTATATACAATCCCAAAAATTTAATTACATGTCTTAAAATAATTTACATCATTTACTTATGTACAGTGATCCAAAATGCAAAATTTAAGTACACATAAGCCCTACCCAAAATGAACTGGTGAGGTGACACCGACCCTGTAGCAGATCTGATCCTTTCTATCAGTACTCTCCTACTACTGCTGCGGCTGTTAGTGCTCTCCTGTACCTACGCGATGGAAAAACTAACGCGCTAAGCATTTCTGCTTAGTGGTGCAATAATTTGAAATAAAAATAATAAAATAATTAAAATATTTATTCCACGTATAACTTGGTAGAGAAATATAGATTTCATAAGTTTATAGTCTTTTACATGTTTATAGAACTTTGAAAGCAATTAAGTTAATCAGAATCTTTTCTGTTCATTTATTCCATGTTCAGTCTTATTACTCATAACTGTGATATCTTCATGTAATTATTTAAATTTAAAGTGTATTACTGATATTCGTGCCCAAGTAACCTATGACAGACTATAAAAACTAGATACACGAGAGTATACAAGTTAGACATCCGCATGCCTATCATGTATACATCTATCATGTCAGGCACAAGGTCAGTGGGCAAGCATAAAGCCAGAAATAAAATTAGGCACAATGGCCAACAGGCAGGCATAAAGCCTGTAGAATAATCATATCAGACATATATTGTCTGTCAATGATTATTTCTGTGGGCAGTACTATAATCTGTAGTCCCTAATTGGTATACAAATCGATCCATGCTATATAAATAAGTCTAGGTATACTTTGGGAAAATTAGTATTATTAATTACTTATGATCTTATCATTTTATGTCATGCACTATTAGTGCTTTATAGTAGTTTCATGTCAATTTATAGTGGGAAAATAGGTTCCCCCTTCATTTTCATGTAACTTATATATTTATCAATTCATATAGGTAATTTACATGTCATGTGTCAAATAATATTTTGAACCTTTCTTTAGGTCCAGATTTGGTATCTTATGTTCTCCTAGCAATTTGGCAAAGATGTGGCCACTGTTTGACTACACTTCCTTCATGGAAGTTGTCTCTCTATGTCTTGTCTTTGTTTTTCTTTTTGAATCATGTCATTTGGAGTTTTAGAACTCAAGTTATGGTCAAATAACCAAAACTGGTTCCTTAAGCAGATTCTGGAGTCAATATTTTCCTAATTATTTGGACATATTACAGCCACTTTTAGGCCTAATGTTCTCCATAGAAGTTATTACCCTATGTCTTATGATTACTCAGAATCTTGAATTACAATTTTTCAGGTCTTGTAGAATTAATTATAGCAAATTAACTAGCTTGGACTCAGGTGCCCTGTGTCTACAGAATTCCAGGTTCAGGTCAGTGGTTTTGACTCTCATTTTAGGATTCCTACACTCAAATTTTGAGAAAGTTTCTAAATCAAAGTTGAAGCCCTATCTCTTAGGTTTCTAGAACAGTTTGGATCATCCCATTTGGGATTTTCTAGTGAAAGTTATGGTATAAATTTTGTTCTGGGGTCAGGTGGTAGTTGAGGCAAATTCTAGGATTTGGTGTACTAATTTGTTCTAACAATTTGACTTAGTTCCCTTAGGTTCTGGGTTCTGGTCAAAAAATCAATATTATAGATCTATGTCTTATAAAACTTTTGGCACTAGTTTCATTGCTTTTGCAATTTTTTAGACCAAGTTATGGCATTTGTACTAAAACTAGCTGGGTAGGCCTGTGTCCAACAAATTTTGGGCAGATTGGTTCTGGATAGTTTGGTTGATCTAACTTGTGCTAACAATTTGACTTGGTTAGAGGCAGATATGGGTTCTATGTTCCACATGAAAAATGTGCTCCTATGTCTATCCTTTCCAATGGTTCAAGAATCAGGTCATTCTGACCTTCCTAGTGTGAGTTATGGCCATTTGAACATTTACTGTTCATTTGGTCATTTTTCCAGGTCCAGATTAGGGTTACCCGGATTCAAGTCAATTTTAGGCCAGGTTAGGGACAGTTTTTGGGCATGGTTTCTTCATGAAAAATGGGACATTATGACCCTAGTTTCATCTCTAATTGGTTTCATACTAATTGGAGCAACACAACTCTATTTATAGCTCAAAAACTACACTAGACTCATCGGTCCGAATTCCTACATAAAAATTTAACACTCCCAATTCAATTTCTCCCAACTCCCAAACTTTAATTTATCATTCATAGCACTTCAAATGATGAACAATTCATCTCAAAATGATCAATGTCAAGCCATAATGCAAAAGTACCAAATTAAGTCCAAACCCTAACTCAATATTCCCAACACCATACAACTAATTGCAATTTCACTTCTAATGTATATATATACTTATCAATCAGCATCACTAAGCTAATTTATATCAATTAAGAACATCAATTTCCTCTTTACAACATGGCTGCCAAAAATTTAGTTCCTCATATGCTTGTTATTTTTTTCAATTTTCATATCATACTAACTTGTTTTAACATGCTTACAACACTTAAAAAAGAGAGATAGGGTGATTATTGCACTAACCTCTTGTAGTTCAATTCTTGACTTATATAAACCTTAGAATTTCTTTACGTTATGATAATCAAAAGCTTCCTCTTGGTGTGGGGGTAAATTTTGGTGAAGGTAAATTAGGATTTTATGGTGGAATTTAAGGAGAAATTTAGCTCAATTGAAACAACAATGGAGGAAGACACTTTTTGAGGTGTGCCGACCATGGGAGAAAAAAATAAGGAAGATGACATTTTTTTTTATTAATTTGGTCTGATTTTATATCTCCCTAATCCCTTCATAAGTGCTTGTTAATTTCCTATTGGCTATCACTTTTTATGATGTCATTATGACATCATACATATACAATAAATATATATATATATTATTTCTTTTCTTTTCTTTTCTCTTCTCATTTTTCCATTACATAATTCATGTTTTTAATTTATTTTATATATTTTAATCTCTCTTATTTTAACTAACATTTAGGTCAAAATTCAACGCTAGGGTTGAAATGACCAAAATGCCCCTTATTGAGTTTATTGGTTTATATTTGTCTATACTAATTGATTAAATTTTCTTAATTTTTTTCTTAGCATTTTTATTGCCTTTTAAACTTCTTAAAGCCTTCAATTTAATCCTATTATTTGTCTCACAGGGTTTCCCCACGAGTCTGGGATTAGCAACTATCTCTGCAGTCGCTTCCCGGTAAGGTCACCCATCACTGTGACCCCGGCTCGTTTAACCGAGTTGCACTTTGCTTGTTTTATTTTTTCTTGATTTTTCTTAATCTTTATTCAGTCAATTTATGCCTCCTCACTCTAGTTTGAGTGTAGTTTGAGACATCCTAGCTGTCCGAACAGATGTTAGTCATCGAAATAGTATAATCCACGGACTACCTAAAGTGAGAGCATTACAATAGTTATCTTGTATATAAGTGGTTTGATTTTGATACTAATTTCATACTTGTACTATGTATGGGTATATGGGCATGTATTGGCTCTTACTAGTTATATATGGAGATAAGTATTAGTCAAGATGGGATCCATATCCTACGTAAATAAGGATAAAATCCTATATTCGTTTAATTGTTCTTGATGTTTTAAGCTCCTAGCCAGGACATGTAGACTTAGCTAGAAAAGAGTTTATGACAAGGAAGTCTAATTAGTCAAGAACTAGAGACAAAAGGGAACATATAATTTAATGCAATTGGAGTTTGATATGAACCATGACTCTAGCTAGAATTGGGATTTTGTAACGGAGAGATTCTAGTGCATGGCACGCATGACCAAAGGTTCATAGATTGAAGATATAACTCATTATTAATTGGGTAGTCATAACTCATAATGCTAGATGTCAATTATGACTTATGAGAATTCGGATGAAATGGAGATTTCATTCTAATTTTAGAACGGTTCCAATCTCATTGCCAATTAGTCATGAACCTAGTAAGTCACACACACATAAAAGCATATTGACCAAGACATAATTAGTTTAATTAATTGACTACAGAGTTTGATTGATTAATTGAATTGACAAATTTAGTTTGCAATAAGATTGCAAAGTCCCTAGCATGACTTGAAACTAAATTTATCTAAGGAAGTCTATAAGTTAATATTTAAATGGTTTAAATATAAACTTGAAAATAACTAAAGGGATGAAGATGAAATTTGGAGAATTTGACTTGGCCAAACGTTGACCTCTTTGACTTAGTCAAAGTTTGAAGCTTTGACTTAGTCAATAGAAGACCATGATTAGTTAATTAATGATGATTAATTAATTAATATTGGCATAATTAATTATGATTAATTAAGGCTTAATTTCTTAATTAATAATTTGTGGTGACAAGTGGTCCAATTAGAATTGGACAAGAATTTTGATTATCCAATTAGAATTCAACATTTGCTCATTACTATTAATTGAGGTATTTAAGCGGAGATAAGAAAGAAGAAAATAATCTTCTTCTTCCTCATTTTGCTAGCCACCTTAGTGGTTTCCCTCTCCTTAGTTTCATCCTCATCCTTGATAAAATTCAAGAACTCAAGTTGTTTTCTTCTTGAATTAACCCTTAGAGAAATTGTTTCTCTTTTACTTCCAATAAGAAAACCATAAGAACACAACATATTCTTCTTGACTGAATTTTGAAGAATTTGGAAGACTTAATGGTTGTTCAAGGTATTTATGGTCAAGTGCTTATGTAGACAAGCTAGAGGACTTGCAATTGGGAGTCTTCACTACCCAGATTAAGGTGAAATTGGTTGATTCTGCGCCTTGAAGGGTATGTAATATCCAAAACCCTAGTTAAGTTTAATTTGGGGAAAATGTTTCCTAATGGTAGTTAGGCCTATCCTAGACTTAAAGCATGATTTAGTGTGACTAAATATTGAAATTTTCAATAGCTAAATGTGGTAGCATGATGCATGAAACCCTAGCTTAGGAAAAATTTCAAATTGCTAAATTCTACACCTCTTGTGGAATTTTTCCTTCAATTGGTGCATAACTCTTTCAATTGGTATCAGAGCCACCCCAATTTGCCATTGGGAACATTATACATATTATAGATAGCTTGGAACCATGTCATGTTGCATAGGATGTAACTTGAATACAAGTTAAATCAAGGTAAAAATTAAAGTTGTGTGCAGGGTGCTATTCAAAATTTGGTTCAGCCAAAATTTAGCCTCTTACAATTTTATTTTTTTTATTTGACTTGATTTATGGTCTTAGACATGTATATGATGATGTTTAAAATCATTGGATGGCAAGAAAATCACAAATTTTGAGTGAAGCACCATTATGCCAAGTTGGAAAGTCCATAGGGCAAGTGATGTGATCAAGGTGTTTTCACCAATTCTTGGGAATTTTCTTGATGATTGAATTTTCATTCTTGGTCCCAAATTGCATGCAACATGTATATGAATGTGATTCATAAGTAATTAAGTTAATTTTGAATATGTGATATCTAGGATTAACATATATATTCAAGTGTTGAATGTATGAATTGGCATGATGGGTGATCATGAACTTTAGGAGATCATTGTGAATATGTTCTTATTTAATTCTATGGAATGTAATAATTAATTTTATTTTTCTAAGAGCTATATCATAAATTGTTGTGATGGTTTCTTAGGTTGTACATTCATTTGTTTGGGCTTGTATGCTCAATTTCAATGTAATTTCACCTTGGTATGCCAAGGATAAATGTTATAATTGGCTTGGTGGACTTACAAGATGGAATGAAGGCTAAAACATTAATAGAGATCAGTGGGAGCACAACACTTCAAGACTTAAATGTGCTTGGCTTGGTGAACTTACAAGATGGAATGAAGGCTAAAACATTAATAGAGATCGGTGGGAGCACAACACTTCAAGACTTGAAGAATTGTGATCAAGCTGCAATGTGACACCCCTTACCGTCTACAGTATAGCCGAGCAAGATATGTCACACAGTGTACCGGAACACCATATTTTATCTCATTTATTTTTATCCTTTCTTAATTTATTTCTTTTTAGTTATGAAGTGCAATTTGTGAAATTTGTCTCATTTAAGTCATTTACTGAAATTATAAATTCATTTGAGTTCCGAAAATTTTATAGAAAATCCGGCAGAGTACCGACTAAAAATGAATAAAACAGTTCTTTGGAACCTGTGAAAAACACTTCTAATATATTTTCAATAATTCTCAACCTCCATTATATCAACATAATCTCAATATTTCTCAACCATTTCTCAAAAATCTTCTATTTATCATTCATTCATTTCACATGATAATCATGTACAAATCATAAATAAATACTAAATTTTCATTTATAAACACAAATTACAAATATTTGCATTAATACCAAAATATATTACATGAGTTTCAACTATACATGATAAAATAAAAGTTTAATTACAAATTACAAACAGTACAAAATACCAAAATGGGACCTAGTGTCCTACCAATGCACTGAAGTCTGTGAGGTAACACGAACATTATGTAGATCTGTATACAAGTCTCACCTAGTCTGTGGTTTGCTGGGCTCTCTGGCCAAATCTTCAGTACCTACGCGTTGCAAAAGCGACGCGCTAAGCATAAAGATTAGAATATAATATGCAAATAAAAGTAAAAATTTCCTAGTTATTGCGCTTATAAGAAATAAATAATTACTAACTTATTGTTTAGTCAAAGGCTAATTACATCTTATGATATTAATTCTTTCTAGCATTTTATTAATCATTTTCTTGATGATTTTGAGCCTCTTTTTATTGTAATCATTCTTGTTCTTTATCTTGATATTTAATTTCTTTACTTCCTTTAATAATCAATTCAATTACATTTATACTTTTCCATGCCCAAGTAACCTATACAAATTGACCGGACTGGATAAACGGGTAAACTAGCACTGGGTACCAGGTACCTCGGGCCGTCACACCATCGGTCACAATGTGTCTCCCGGTGTGCAGACAGAATGGCTAATAAGCCATAAAAGCAATAAGGCATAAAGCTAAGTATAACATTATAATCAGTATAGCCATAGGCTATCATATCATAGAATGGCATGAAGCCATACGCAGTACTACTATCAGAACCCTATTGGCATGCTAACCTATCCAAACCAATCTCACTAGGCCTACTAGGGCATATTACAAAGTTATTTTTTGAATATTTGTACTTAACATGTAAGGTTACTATTCATTTAGTCATTTAAGTCAAAATATTGACTTTCTCATATATAATAGTTATATGAGTTTTAATCACATAGATTTACCACATTTTGGTTCCCAAAAGTGTTGGCATTAGTTGTCAATCCATACTTCTAACCAATAGAAAAAAAATCTGAAATTTCAGTTTTGGGTGCTAGAGTTCACTTTTCCATTAGGCCACTCTACAGTGAGAATTTGGCCAGGTGTTCTAAATCAAAGTTGTTCTTTATTGTGTCTAGTTACATTTCACTTTTCAAATCACCCCATTTGGAGTTTTCTAGCTCGAGTTATGGCTATTGCACCATAACTGGTCGAATTGCCTTTACCCAGAATTTCTAGGCAATTTTTGGTTCTGCCAGATTTGGTAGTCCAAATTTGGCTAGCAATTTCATTTAGTTAAGTCTAGAATTTGAGTTTGTGTTCTGCACGAAAGTTGTTCTAAATTTCCTCATCTTTCCATTGATATAAATTTCAGGTCAATTGGACCTTTCTACACTGAGTTATGACCAAATGAATGAATACTGTTTATTTAGTCATTTTGCCCAGGCAGAATTGGTGCTACCCGAATTTTGTCAATTTTTAGGGCATCCTAAGTTTAGTTTTTGGATAGGGTTCCTTCATCAAAGTTATGCCATTATGTGTCTAATTTTATGTCCAATTGGCCTTGTACCAATTGAACCTACACAATTCAAGTTATAGCTGCCCAAACATGCTGGACTCACACCCAGACCTGCAAGGCACTCAAGGCAGCACACCCAACCTCAATTCCCATGGCACAATTCACTTCAATTCCTACTCAAACACAACCAAATGGTCACTAATTGACCATTAGAATTTCCTTTCACCAATACATGAGCAAAATCCTAAATTTGTTGCCCAAACCCTAACTCTAAATTCTAGGTTCACCCAACACTTATCAAATTAAGCATACTAATCAATTTCTAATTTATGTTTACACATCAATCACCATTTCTAAGCCTTTCAAATCCATCAAAACTATCAAACTACGATTCCCATAAAGCTGGCCAAAAATCCAATTCTTCATTCATGCATCATTTATATCATTTTTCATGAATTTCACCTTCATTCAACTTAGTTTCAACTTATGAAAAAGAAAAGAAGCAAAAGTAAGGCACTAACCTTTTGAGTGTAGAATTTTTCTAAGCTCTAACTTCACTTTTTCCTCTTCAAATTGCTGTCCAAATCTTGCTTTAGTGGTAGGGACAAAATTTCATGAAGGAAAGTTAGGGTTTTGAGGTGGTTTGGAAGCTTGGTGGGGCTTTAATGGTGGAAAGGAGAGTTTGAAGTGGGTTTTGGCTGGAAGAAGGAATAGAATGAGTAGAATTCTTTTGATTTTTCAGCCCATTCAACTCCTTTAATTGGGTTTATAATGAGGTGTCAAAATGTGATTGGGTGGGAGTGCTTTAATGACATAAGCATGAGGTCAAAATTGCAATTTTAATTCATTTTCTTTTCTTTTCTTTTCTTTTCTACTCAATTTCAATTTAATTTGTAGTAATATTTATTCATATTTTATGTTATAATAATTATTTACTTAACTGGACAAGTCGGTCAAAATCATCTCTAAAGACGAAATGACCAAAATGCCCTCCGTTTGGCTTATTGAGCCAAAATCGTCTGTACCAATCGAAAAATTTTTCTAAGCCTTTTCTTGGCATTCTAATGCTATAGAAACCTCAATGACTCTTCTCTGGAGTCCCAAAAATTATTTCATGAATTTTCCCCCGGGTTTAGTGCTTCTAGCTGTGAAGACAGCAAGTTCTCGTCAAGGTCACCCATCGCTAGGGCACCAGCTCATTTAACTTTATTGTATTTCATTTCTAAAATTTTTCCTTAATTTTTCTTACACTTATTTGAGTTATTTATGACTCCTCACTCTAGTCTAAATATTTTTCCAGACGTTCTAGCTATCCGGACCGACACTGGTCACCAGAACAGTAGAATGTACGAAATTACTACAGTGAGGGTATTACAATTCTTCCCCTCTAACAAAAATTTCGTCCTCCAAATTTACCCAGTGTAAATAGTCGAGGAGCTGCTACTTCCTTATTTCTTCACTTTACCCAAGAAAACGGATCTGCATTAGTGTCACCTAGACTAATATGAACGCAATGCATGTTATGCACACTATTCCTTTCCATCTATCTATGCCTAGGAACTTCTAAACCGTGCTCTGATACCAATAAATATGACACCCCTTACCTGTCTACAATATAGCCGAGTAAGATATGTCACACAGTGTATCGGAACACCATATTTTATCTCATTTATTTTTATCCTTTCTTAATTTATTTCTTTTTAGTTATGAAGTGCAATTGTGAAATTTGTCTCATTTAAGTCATTTATTGAAATTATAAATTCATTTGAGTTCCGAAAATTTTATAGAAAATCCGGCAAAGTACCGGCTAAAAATGAATAAAACAGCTCTTTGGAACCTGTGAAAAACACTTCCAATACATTTTCAATCATTCTCAACCTCCATTATATCAATATAATCTCAATATTTCTCAACCATTTCTCAAAAATCTTCTATTTATCATTCATTCAATTCACATGATAATCATGTACAAATCATAAACAAATACTAAATTTTCATTTATAAACACAAATTACAAATATTTGCATTAATACCAAAATATATTACATGAGTTTCAACTATACATGATAAAATAAAAGTTTAATTACAAATTACAAACAGTACAAAATACCAAAATGGGACCTAGAGTCCTACCAATGCACTGAAGTCTGTGAGGTGACACGGACACTATGTAGATCTGTATACAAGTCTCACCTAGTCTGTGGTTTGCTGGGCTCTCTGGCCAAATCTTCAGTACCTATGCATTGCAAAAGCGACGCGCTAAGCATAAAGATTAGTGGTACCAATAATAAAAGAAAATATAATATGCAAATAAAAGTAAAAATTTCCTAGTTATTGCGCTTATAAGAAATAAATAATTACTAACTTATTGTTTAGTCAAAGGCTAATTACATCTTATGATATTAATTCTTTCTAGCATTTTATTAATCGTATTCTTGATGATTTTGAGCCTCTTTTTATTGTAATCATTCTTGTTCTTTATCTTGATATTTAATTTCCTTACTTCCCTTAATAATCAATTCAATTACCTTTATACTTTTTCATGCCCAAGTAACCTATACAAATTGACCGGACTGGATAAACTGGTAAACTAGCACTGGGTACTAGGTACCTCGAGCCGTCACACCATCAGTCACAATGTGTCTCCCGGTGTGCAGACAGAATGGCTAATAAGTCATAAAAGCAATAAGGCATAAAGCTAAGTATAACATCATAATCAGTATAGTCATAAGCTATCATATCACAGAATGGCATGAAGCCATACGCAGTGCTGCAATCAGAACCCTATTGGCATGCCAACCTATCCAAACTAATCTCACTAAGCCTACTAGGGCATATTACAAAGTTATTTCTTGAATATTTGTACTTAACGTGTAAGGTTACTATTCATTTGGTCATTTAAGTCAAAATATTGACTTTCTCATATATAATAGTTATATGAGTTTTAATCACATAGATTTACCACATTTTGGTTCCCAAAAGTGTTGGCATTAGTTGTCAATCCATACTTCTAACCAATGGAAAATAAATCAGAAATTTCAGTTTTGGGTGCTAGAGTTCACTATTCCATTAGGCCATTCTGCAGTGAGAATTTGGCCAGGTGTTCTAAATCAAAGTTGTTCTTTATTGTGTCTAGTTATATTTCACTTTTCAAATCACCCCATTTGGAGTTTTCTAGCTCGAGTTATGGCTATTGCACCATAACTGGTCGGATTGCCTTTACCCAGAATTTCTAGGCAACTTTTGGTTCTGCCAGATTTGGTAGTCCAAATTTGGCTAGCAATTTCATTTAATTAAGTCCAGAATTTGAGTTTGTGTTCCACACGAAAGTTGTTCTAAATTTCCTCAGCTTTCCATTGATATAAATTTCAGGTCAATTGGACCTTTCTACACTGAGTTATGACCAAATGAATAAATACTGTTCATTTGGTCATTTTTGCCCAGGCAGAATTGGTGCTACCCGGATTCGGTCAATTTTTAGGGCATCCTAAGTTTAGTTTTTGGATAGGGTTCCTTCATCAAAGTTTTGCCACTATGTGTCTAATTTTATGTCCAATTGGTCTTGTACCAATTGAACCTACACAACTCAAGTTATAGCTGCCCAAACATGCTGGACTCACACCCAGACCTGCAGGGCACTCAAGGCAGCACACCCAACCTCAATTCCCATGGCACAATTCACTTCAATTCCTACTCAAACACAACCAAATGGTCGCTAATTGACCATTAGAATTTCCTTTCACCAATACATGAGCAAAATCCTAAATTTGTTGCCCAAACCCTAACTCTTAATTCTAGGTTCACCCAACACTCATCAAATTAAGAAAACTAATCAATTTCTAATTTATTTTTGCACATCAATCACCATTTCTAAGCCTTTCAAATCCATCAAAACTATCAAACTACCATTTCCATAAAGGTGGCCAAAAATCCAATTCTTCATTCATGCATCATTTATATCATTTTTCATGAATTTCACCTCCATTCAACTTAGTTTCAACATATGAAAAAGAAAAGAAGCAAAATTAAGGCACTAACCTCTTGAGTGCAAAATTTTTCTAAGCTCTAACTCACTTTTTCCTCTTCAAATTGCTGCCCAAATCTTGCTTTAGTGGTAGGGACAAAATTTCATGAAGGAAAGTTAGGGTTTTGAGGTGGTTTGGAAGCTTGGTGGGGCTTTAATGGTGGAAAGGAGAGTGTGAAGTGGGTTTCGGCTAAAAGAAGGAAGAGAATGAGCAGAATTCTTTTGATTTTTCAGCCCATTTAACTCCTTTAATTGGGTTTATAATGAGGTGTCAAAATGTGATTGGGTGGGAGTGCGTTTATGACATAAGCATGAGGTCAAAATTATAATTTTAATTCATTTTCTTTTCTTTTCTTTTCTACTCAATTTCAATTTAATTTGTAGCAATATTTATTCATATTTTATGTCATAATAATTATTTACTTAACTGGACAAGTCGGTCAAAAATCTTCTCTGAAGACGAAATGACCAAAATGCCATCCGTTTGGCTTATTGAGCCAAAATCGTCTGTATCGATCGAAAAATTTTTCTAAGCCTTTTCTTGGCATTCTAATGCCATAGAAACCTCAATGACTCTTCTCTGGAGTCCCAAAAATTATTTCATGAATTTTCCCCCGGGTTTAGTGCTTCTAGCTATGAAGACAGCAAGTTCCCGTCAAGGTCACCCATCGCTAGGGAACCGGCTCATTTAACTTTGTTGTATTTGAGTTATTTATGACTTCTCACTCTAGTTTAAATATTTTTCCAGACGTTCTAGCTGTCCGAGCCGACACCGATCACCAGAACAGTAAAATGTAAGGAATCGCTACAGTGAGGGTGTTACATGCAATTAGATGGATGTTAACTTAGGATGTCCTGAATTCAATTCTTGTGGCTAGGATTGAATTCCCATAGAACAGTCCATGATCATGTCGTTTACATTACCATTGAATGAATATATGTATGTGATATATATTTTCATGATGTGTATGAGATATACATGAAAATGGTTAATGTGCAAAGTGAGACCTAATAGTAATTAGGGCAGCCTACTAAATCTTCCAATAAAATGATTAAGTTGGTAATGGTGAATTTTAGAAATTGCACCATGGCCCTTCA
The DNA here is from genome assembly GCF_030052815.1 of Hevea brasiliensis. NCBI lineage: Eukaryota > Viridiplantae > Streptophyta > Magnoliopsida > Malpighiales > Euphorbiaceae > Hevea > Hevea brasiliensis. Next base: position 37,129,378 of record NC_079498.1, on the reverse strand, counting down.
CTGAGGTAGTTACTTTGAGAAATTTTAAACACTTGCATTATTGGCTATGGTTACATAGGAATAATGCATTTAGTTTAAGAGATGTTCTTGAAAGTAACTGTTAAGCATGTAATGTTGTAAGTATATAGATACTTTAGAGGCTAATAATGGATGTACCTACGGTCATTAAGGTTCAAATTTGCATACTTGCTGACTCAGTGGGCTCAATTTAACTAATGCAAGATAAACCAATAATGGATATGCTTGAGGTTTTGAGTAATAGGGCCCAAATAATTGATTGAGCCTCACATGAGATGTGATGAGTAATGAGTTACTCACTTGTAGATTGTTATGAGTCCAATAATAGATGTACATGAAGATGATTAACAAGTTTATAAGAATTCAATCACCCACTAGAAATTCATCCCAACTTGAATTTTCATTTCCTACTTTGAAGGTGTAGGATTCGTTAAATTAGTGGGTGGACCAATTTGATTAAAAAATCATAATCATTTTGGTAAATTACATGATAATTATTACTAATTAAATATTATTATTTTCTGCTGTTTATATTCTGATAAAATGAGCACATAACAACTATCACCATCCAATGTTCTAGTAGGCATATTAGATCATAATAAGTTGACTGGTCCTAACTTTTCTGATTGGTTAAAAAATCTAAAAGTTATCCTTAATCTAGAACATATTGGATATGTTTTAGATTCAAAAGTTCCTAGTCCCTTAGCTCCTGGGGCATCTCAAGAGGAACTTGATACATTGGACAGGTGGAAGGAGCATGATATGAGAGCAACGTGCTACATGCTGGCATTATGAATTGCAAAAACAACATGAAAAGATGCAAAGTGCATCTAAAATCCTCTCTCACCTGCAAGAGTTGTATGGTGAGTATAGTAGAAATGCCAGTTATGAGATATCTAAGCAACTATTTAGAATGAAGATGTCAAAAGGACAAAATGTTGCAGATCATGTCCATAAGATAATCTGGCTCATAGAGCAGCTGGAAGATCTTGACTTTACCATGGATTTTAAATTGCAAACAGATCTAATCCTTCAATCCTTGCCAGAGTCTTCAGGAAATTTATAAATTTCCATATGACAAAACAAGAATGCACCTTGGCTAGTTTATTAAACATGCTTGTTATTACCCAAAAGAATATGCTGGGCAATAAAGGAATGGAGGTATAGCTTGGGTTTTAAATACTGGTACCAGTTCTCACATATGTTTTGATATGCAAGAACTAGCAAGCAGTAGCAGCTTGCAGACACAAGATGGTAGACTCAGAATTGGCAATGGAGCAACGGTTACGACCTTAGCCATAGGGTTTAAATCTTTATATTTATCTGAACATGTTTGGTATTTAGATCATGTATTATATGTACCTAATACTTTTAAGAACATCATCTCTGTATCTAGTTAGACTAGAAATGGATACAAATTTTAGTTTATAAATAATGTTTACAATATTTATTTTAGAAATAATATTATTGGCATGGGTTATATGGATGATGGACTTTATTATTTGGATAATAATGACAAATACAAAACCACGAAAAGTAATCAAAATGACTTTAATGCCATAATGAAAACTAACTCTAGTCCAAAACATCTTTGGCACTTAAGATTAGGTCTTGCAGAAGATGGGATAGCAAAATTGGAGAAAATGGGGATTTTATCTTCATTAGGTTTTGAACCTACTCTAACTTGTGAATCCTGCCTTCAAGGCAAAATGACTCGATCTTCCTTTGTTGGACAAGGGTTAAGGGATGAAAATATTTTAGAACTAATACATAGTGATGTATGTAGTCCATTTAAAGAAATGGCAAGAGGTGATTATCACTGCTTTATTACCTTTACCAATGATAAATCTAGGTACAGGTATTTGTATTTGATGAAATACAAACATGAATCCATTGAAAAGTTCAAATAATTCAAATTTGAAGTAGAAAATCAAATAGGAAAAAAGTATTAAAATTCTTCGATCAGATCGATAAGGTGAATACTTAAGTACTGAATTTGAAGAGTTCCTAAAGGAACATGGCATGATTTCTCAATTGACTCCTTCAGGAACGCCATAATTAAATGGTGTATCTGAAAGAAGAAATCGTACTCTATTGGATATGGTACGCAGTATGATGAGCTATACATATTTGCTAATCTCCTTTTAGGGATTTGCATTGCAAATAGCTTTACACATTCTTAATAGAGTTCCATCAAAATCAGTCTCTTCCACTGCCTATGAGATATGGCATGGAAGACAACTAAGTCTTAAGCATGTTAAGATTTGGGGTTGTCCAAATTATATTAAAGCTGAAGACTGATAAATTGGAAACAAAATCTAAAAAGGGACAATTTGTTGGATATCCAAAAGATAGTATTGGATATTATTTCTATTTGCCAACATCATAAAGAGTTGTGATGAGTAGGGATGCCATTTTTCTTGAACAACAATTTATTTAAGAATGTGGTAAAGGAAGGCAAATAGAATTAGAATTAAAGAATTCTGATCAACCAATAGATTAAATGGATATAGATCCATCCACTCAACCTAAATCTATTGATGATGCATCCACTTCACTTCCTCATAGATCAACCAGAATATCTCATCCACCAGAGAGATATGGTTTTCTTCATGAGAATGAACAAGAGTTATTTGTTCATAAGGAAATAGATCATGGAGAAGATCTTTTAACCTATGAAGAAGCATATCAGATATAGGTTCTTCTAAATGGATTGAAGCGATGAAATCCAAAATGGATTCCATGTATAAGAACCAAGTTTGAAATCTTGTAAACCCTCTTGAAGGTATTGTACCTATAAGGAATAAATGAGTTTTCAAGAAGAAAATTAGTTCTGATAGAAAGGTGGAGACCTATAAAGCAAGGCTAGTTGTGAAAGGGTTTCACCAAAGGCAAGGAATCGACTACGAGGAGACTTTCTCGCCTATTGCTATGCTTAAATCTATTAGGATTTTATTAGCTATTACTGCATATAATGATTATGAAATTTGACAAATGGATATCAAAACAGCTTTTCTCAATGGATATATTGAGAAAAACATATTCATGGAACAACCTAGGGGTTTTAAATCACAAGATCGTTCCAAAGTATGTAAGCTAAAATGATCTATTTATGGATTAAAGCAAGCTTCGAAGAGTTGGAACATTCATTTTGATGAGGCCATCAAATCTTTTGGCTTTATTAAAAACAAAGATGAACCTTATGTGTACAAGAAGGTTAATGGAAGCGCAGTCACTTTCCTTGTATTGTATATGGATGATATATTATTAATAGGTAATGATGTCAGTATGCTTACTACTGTAAAAGTTTAATTGTCAAATACATTCTCCATAAAAGACTTAGGGAAAGCTACCTATATTCTTGGCATTCGCATCTATAGAGATAGAGTGAAAAGAATGATAGGTTTATCTCAAAGTCTATACTTGGAAAAGGAGTTAAAAAAGTTTAACATGCTTGATTCCAAAAGGGAATTGTTATCAGTAAGGCACAGTATCCATCTTTCTAAGGATATGTCTCCTAAGACACCTGAAGAAAGAGAGAAAATAGCCAGAATTCCATATGCTTTAGCTATTGGAAGTCTTATGTACATAATGTTGTGCACTAGGTCAAATATCGCTTATGCTGTTAGTTTGACTAGTAGGCTTCAATCCAATCTAGGTTTGAAACACTAGATAACTTTCAAGAACATCCTTAAGTACTTGAGAACTAAGGATTTAGTCTTGATATATGGATGAGGTGACCTTTAACTAGATGGCTTTACGGATTTTATTTTCAATCAGACATGGATGATAGAAAGTCTATCTCTGGTTTTGTGTTCATATGTAATGGAGGTGCAGTTAGTTGGAAGAGTTCCAAATAGAGTACAATTGCCGACCCCACTATAGAGGCCGAGTATATTGCTGCATCGAATGCTGTAAAGAAAGTTGTTTGGACAAAGTAGTTTGTAACAAAACTTGTAGTGGTTCCACCAATTGTATCACCAATCCCACTGTATTGTGACAACAATGCTGCTGTTATTTAAGCTAAGGAACCCCGATCATACTAAAAATCTAAACACATAAAAAGGCGCTACCACATTATCAGAGAAATAGTTAGGCGCGATGATGTAGCCATGTAGAAAATAGCGTCAGTTGATAATCTAGCTGATCCATTCATGAAGGCCATGACACAAGCTCAACTAGACCGACATCTTGAGAAGATGAGTCTTAAATATTATAATGAATGACTCTAGTGCAAGTGGGAAATTGTTAATAGTATGCCCTAGAGCATATCATTTATTTGTATCTTGTAAATAATTATTTATCAATAAAGGCAATTATTCTTTTCTGTTTATATAAATTATTTATGTGTAATGGAAAAAGTGTTTTAATACTTCATTAGATGTTCTATTCTTAAGATGTTAAGAATATGAGTAACAGTACATGCTTGTGCAAGTATTATAAATATGGTTCCCAATCTAGGATACTTCATAAAGGACATGACTTATCCAGAAAGGTTGTCATTCATGTTTGTGTCCATGGATTAGTATGAGATACTAATGAGATAAAATGGTGAGTCTCATGCCATATAACAAATATGGTGGGCACTCATATGATGAGTAGGCCGAACCAATAACGCTTATGACATGCACATGGAGTTTACTCTTGTCAATGCAATGTCATAACTATCATGCTAATGCATATAATACCTTGGCCTGAGATAGCACAGTTAACTTGGATATAGGTGGTTTGAGTTTGATACTGCTTTTATACTTGTACTATGTATGGGTATATGAGCATGTATTGGCTCCTACTAGTTATATATGGAGATAGGTGTTAGTCAAGATGGGATCCATTACCCTAAGTAAATAGGGATAAAATCCTATGTTAGTTTAATTATTCTTGATGTTTTAAGTTCCTGGATAGGATAAATAGACTTAGCCAGAAAAGAGTTTCTGACAACGAAGTCTAATTAGCCAAGAACTAGAGTCAAAAGAGAACATATAATTTAATGCAATTAGAGTTTGACATGAACCATGACTCTAGCTAGAATTGAGATTTTGTAACGAAGAGATTTTAGTGCATGGCACGCATGACCAAAGGTTCATAGATTGGATATATAATTCATTGCTAATTAGGTAGTCATAACACATAATGCTAGATGTCAGTGATGGCTTATGAGAATTTGGATGAAATGGGAATTTCATTCTAATTTTGGAACGGTTCCAATCTCATTGCCAATTAGTCATGAATCTAGTAAGTCACACACACATAAAAACATATTGACCAAGACATAATTAGTTTAATTAATTGAATAAAGAGTTTGATTGATTAATTGAATTGACAAATTTTGTTTGCAATAAGATTGCAAAGTCCCTAGCATGACTTGAAACTAAATTTATCTAAGAAAGTCGATAGGTTAATATTTAAATGGTTTAAATATAAACTTGAAATAACTAAAGGGATGAAGATGAAATTTGGAGAATTTGACTTGGTCAAATGTTGACCTCTTTGACTTAGTGAAAGTTTGACGCTTTGACTTAGTCAAAGGGAGACCATGATTAGTTAATTAATGATGATTAATTAATTAATCTTGGCATAATTAATGATGATTAATTAAGGCTTAATTTCTTAATTAATAATTAGTGGTGACAAATGGTCTAATTAGAATTGGACAAGAATTTTGATTATCCAATTAGAATTCAACATTTGCTCACCAATATTAATTGAGGTATTTAAGTGGAGATAAGGAAGAAGAAAATAATCTTCTTTTTCCTCATTGTGCCGGCCACCTTGGTGGTTTCCTTCTCCATAGTTTTATCCTCATCCTTGATAAAATTCAAGAACTCAAGTTGTAGTTTTCTTGAATTAACCCTTAGAGAAAGTGTTTCTCCTTTACTTCTAACAAGAAAACTATAAAAACACAACATACTCTTTCTCTCTTCTTTTTGGCTGCCATACTTTTGAAGAATTTGGGAGAGTTAGTAGCTATTCAAAGTGTTCTTAGTCAAGCGCTTGTGTGGACAAGCTAGAGGACTTGCAATTGGGAGTCTTCAATACCCCAATTAAGGTGAAATTGGTTGATTGTACGCCTTGAAGGGTATGTAATCTCCAAGACCCTAGTTAGGTTTAATTTGAGGAAAATGTTTTCTAATGGAAATTAGGCCTATCCTGGCCTTAAAGCATGATTTAGTGTGACTAAATATTAAATTTTTCAATAGCTAAATGTGGTAGAATGATGGATGAAGCCCTAGCTTAGGAAAAATTTCAAATTGTTAAATTTTGCACCTCTTGTGGAATTGTTCTTTCAATTGGTATATAACTATTTCACTAGTGTCATATAACTAATCAAATATGGCCAAAGGGAAGTGGCAAAGCTTCTCATAGTAGCTAGGCCGTAAATTTTTTATTGCCAAGTGCACTTTGTCCTTTTCAGTGGTCCTGTTAGCCATTTTCCTAGCTTTCTTTCTCTAAATTGTCAAGTACTTGGAGAAAGTCTCATTTATCTTTTTCTTGGTAGTCTTGAGATCCTTTAGAGTGATGTCTAGGGCTGTATTATAGGAATATTACTGTATAAACCTCCTAACTAGCTCATCTTGGTCTTTTTTCATGATTGTTTCTAATCCATTATACCATATGGATGCAATCCCTTCCAGTGACATGGAAAAGAATGGGGTAATCTGTTCCCTGGACAAACTGGTGGTTCTCATTACTATTAGATAGGCCTTAAAATGGGTTTTCAAATCACCACTACTATTGAACTTGAGCAGATTAGGCATTTTAAACTTCTCCGATAAGTTCCCTTCTACTTGTTTGTCAAAGTCATAAAAAACAAATAACCCCATTCTGCTGAATTTGGCCTGCCTTTTGAAATTGACTTGCAGCTTCTACTCCTTTCTTCTTATCCTTATTATGAAGATAATCATCTTCATCCCAAAAATTATCAGAACCTTTCTTATTATTAGCCTCCCCCTTAGGCTTTTCTATCTTAATGCCATTTGATTGGCTTACCATGGGCCTCTTTCCAAGGTTAGCCATAATTTTCTCTTCCAGCTTAGACATCTTGGTGTGCAAGGTTTCATCAAGCATTTTCTTAAACATGGCCATAGTGTCTTCTAACTTAACTGGTGCAGGTGAAATCCTTACTAGTCTCTTCCCTTTCCTAACCCAAATGACCTGATCAGAAGTCTGTTTGGTATGTTTTGGTGCTACGTTTGCTACAAAAATAAGTTTTAAAGGTTAACCGGGCATGCTATGTATACAAATACAATGCATGAATGCCAGTATGAATGCATAATTTTACCTTTACCTTTACTTTTACCTTTACCTTTGAAATCAAAATTTACAAGATCAAAATCAAAATATACAAGCTGAACCAAAAATCAAAAGCAAAACCAAACCAAAACCTTTCACTGCAAGTGAATCTTCTCCCTTTTGTTCCTCTAACTCTCACATATGAGGTAAGTTAAAAATCTATCTTAGGCTTCAGTACACTAGATACACCAATAGGGATGGTCTAGGATAGTCCTTCCTTCAAATAATGGGTTTATATCATTAAAGTTTAACCACAAGTAGGCATCCTCTTGCTTAACACGGGTTTTTAAAATGGACTTGTGCCTATACACATATTGGGTTTACGCATAGGCCTAAGTTCATTTCAACAATCACTAAGACTTATAGTTTGGATAGTAACACCATAAATCCAACACAATAAATCTACAGGGTACCTAGAGCTGAAATCTAGGGCTCATGGGCTTTATTAGGTGGGAGAAAGGGCTACCCATGTGAGAGCTTGTCCATTAAGTACAATGGTTAGAGCTGTGGCTCTTTTATATAACCAATGGTATAGGCATGGGGTGCTAGCATTCACCAATTTGTCATAGCTCAAATGAAACTATGCTTCCTCAATTAGTACTAGCGTGGCTAGGTAAGTGTGATTCGTGTGATAACATAGCAATAATATTATACTACTAGAAATATGTTGGAGTAGCTATCCATTGATCCCCAATGGAGTCACCAAACTATGGGGTCACATGGTGTGAGGCAAAAAATCATCTACTAGGATTGTATTAAGTGTAACTAGTAATACCCAGGAAAAATGGTAGAGTCACGTTGATCTCACTTAAGTATTACCTCCTTAGGCAACATTTCCTAAGCATGTAATTTATACAATCTTAATAGAATTAAGTCCACTAATAAGTACCATCTTCCCATAACACTATCATGGTATTAAGGATTTATGTCACAAAGGCATAGATGGACAGGAGTCCCTACTCAGGTAATAATCGAGACATATTCATTATTTCTTCTAAGGGACATCTGATAGAGGCATCAATTTCTGAAGGGACAACTGAAGGGATTTGATTGATGCACTCAAATTTTTGATAGGGTCGTGGATAGCAACTTACTCATTATAGAGATTTCACAACCATTGTCATCACAACCTAATGTCTAGGTTTGGGATAGTGGGTATATAAAGGGAAGGTGTTAAGCACCTTATGCCTGGTCTAACCTCGTTAATTCGAGTGTTAGTCCTTTATTAATATTTTTAAAAGTATTGTTTATTACTTTTTGCCAAACTTCTTACCCAAATATGCAATTTCTAAACCGATGCACGCAAATAGTTTAAATAGGTTCACTATGATTTCACATCTGAAATTGATTTGCACTTCTTTTTTAAAATCTATATATCTCATAAACAAAAAGGTATTGACATAAAATCAATGGAAAAAGTTACCCAAGATCTATAACTTAATTTTAGAATTAAGAAACACGGAAAATATTAAAAATCGGGGAAGATATAGGCCTCAAAATCTAGCTATTTTGCATATTAGATTTTTTGGATGCCTTAACTTTGAATGACCATAACTAACTCAAATTAGAATCATTTTCCATGATTCTTGAGCTTAAAATCATTAAAATTTCATAAAGAATGCAAATATAATTTTTGCACAATTTTTTCAAAAACATAAAATCACAAAATTAATAAAAAAAATGAACCCAGAAAAGAGACATGTACAAAGTTGTTGATTTCCCTTAAATTCACTATATAAACATGTATGTTATGAACATATGAGATAAATTCGAAGCATATAATCATGAAAATACAATATATGGCATGTTTCTTGAATATTTATCACTTAGTAACACTCACCTTTAATAAAATCTCGAATACTTTCTTGAAGTAAGAATAAAGAAAGAGAAGAAAAGAGAGGAAGGAAAAGTGGGGAGGGGGGATGATAGAGTCTTTTTTTTTTTTTCGATGGCCAAGTGAGTTTCTCTTTCTTCTCTTTCTTAAGTGAGGTATTTATAGGGTTTAGGTCAAAAAATTATATTGGAAGTTTATGTAATCCAAAAATAAGAAGGTTTATGAGTCTTGAAGAGAAAAAAACTTCCTCTTTAATTTTTATTTTCCTTTAATAAAATAAAAAGAATGATAGGCTTTTGTTTATTTACTCAAAATTCCTTACTAGGCCTTATTGAACCCACAGAGCCCAATTAGGCTTAGTTAGTTTTTTTTTTTTATAATAAATTCCTAGAATTAAATTTAAACAAAAATAAACTTTATTTAAATTTAATTAATCATTTTTTGCCCTTCAAAAATATTCTTCAAGAAACATGCCATACATATGATTATCCATTTTTAATGCCTTCAAATATATCTCACAGTCATACAATTTTTGCATCATCGAGTTCATCACGGCCTCAATGCACATGCCTACATGGACATACAAATAAGGGCCTACAATAGTGTGTGAGAGAGCAAAGATTATCACTCCAAGGCCAAATCATGAACTCAATTTGCATTACCCATCAATAAAGCTACTTCCTCATTGATCTAATTTACTAAGATTTGTAGCATGGATGATTCAGGTATGAGGACTTTGAAGCCCATTTGTTGGCCAACCAATAAGGTTTTTTAAGCTTCCTCTTGTGCATCTAGCATCAGTCTTGATCTCTAACTTTCATGTGTAAATCATTCATTCTTTAAGTTTCATTGGGGGTTCAACTACTTTCACATGCTTTTCATTTTTATGCTTTCCCCCTTTTTAGCTTAGGTGATAACTCCTACAAATTTAATAAGATTTTCACTTTTCTTTGTTTTAACATTTTTGAAACTTTGAGAACCTTCTTAGAATTAAAAGCAAGCTTTAGACTCTTAGGGGTTGGGCTTGCATGAGTTGGGCTTTTTGGTTTAACAATAGCTAAAGCCATATGGTAGCTCTCCATGTCGATATCATATTTAATAGATTAGGACTCCTAAATATGCATCAACCTTTGATTGCCATTCTCAAAATTCTTCCAAGTTTAATGTAGTGGGGGGAGAGTTAACCTTGTGATCAATACCCTTCCTCATACATAGTATCAAAGAATCGTGTTGCTGAGGATTGTCATTTAGATGTGTACACTCCAGTTCATAGTCAAGCAATGCCATAATCCTTGGGCATTGTTCCTCTTTGTTTACACAGGGAATGCATGTGTCGTATTCCCTTCTGTCAGTAATAATGGAGTGCCCAATGCATTCATCCATCATTTTGGTTTGTAGGCTTACTCTCAAGATAGGGGCTCACTTTATTAGGAATGGAGCATTAAGCTTCTAAGGCGAAGATGAGCTAGAGATAGAGCAATGATAGGACTCTGGTAGTTTGCATGTCACCCTTGTGAGAAATCCTTCACAATTGTCCTATATTATAGAGATGTGAAATCTGGATTTACTCACCTCTACTGCCACCTTGTTGTGTGAAAACTCTAAAGAAGAACTAGAAATAAGAATTCTTTCTGTGTCTAACCTTGTTTCCTTGGATGTGTAAGCATCTAAAGAAATGACTTCCCAAAGGAAGAAGCAATCCATGTGAAAAGCTCAGGACACCATATCGATAGTGGGACACCATGACATCTTAACCAAGCAAAATGATTTGCCGGAGTGAACTTTTCTTGCTTAGGTAAAATAGAGGAGAATCACTGGTTTAACCATCATCTAAAATCATCCATGAATTTTTGCGTCTCCTCTATTGATGAAAATGTTAGTAACATAATGATCCTCCTAATGGTCTTATAACAATAGAAAAGCACCCTGTTTAGAGAATTGTCTAGATATTAACTACCAATTGTGGACTCGTTAAGATCCCTATTGCACTTCTCTCCAACCATTCCTTATTAACATTTTTATGATCAAAGTTTCCCTTTGTTATTTATGGAATTTATGGAGCTTTGAGACATAAATTTTCCTTTTCTACTGCATTCCTATTCAATGAAGATTCCCCCTTTTACTATACATTCCTACTATTGGCAAATGGCTTATTGCCTTAGTCAACTTGCCCCATTCTCTTAACTTCTTTTTTAACCCTTTGTAAGAGCATTTCTAGACACAGTATTTTTGGTTATGTTTGTTCCATTCTCTTTCTGAGACTTCCTATTATAGAGAGAAAGGAAAGCTCTTAAATTGTATGTTCTAATCCATAAGTTATTAACAAAATGCAGAAACAACTGTGTACATCTAGAATCAAATAGCCTAATGAATCCAAACTTCCTTCCACATTTAGACGCCGTGTTTGAAATACATACATCCTTCATTACCCATATTTTTGAGAAAATATTTTGCGTGTCCTTACACCTCTAATGTGGTGGAAAGTTCTCAAGGTAAATGGTGGTTACCACCATGGTGGAAATCTATCTAGGCTCATTTATCATAAAACACATACCTATTCCATTATCTAGATTAAACACAGAGTTTTTACCAATTTCACAAAAAATTCCACAATTCTAATATCCTTAAATTTATCTAAATAAAAACATATACTAAATATGAAGAATTGAAGCTTATGAAAAGAGCGGATGTGGACAATAAAATTAAGAATAATAAAATTAAGTTTATGAATAGTGTTAAAATTAAGAGTATATTTATAGTAAAATAAAGCTCCATATATGAATAGCCCACTTGAATTGGTGCTCCCAGACTATTATTTCTAATAGCAGTAGAGCCACAATGGTGAACTTTTGAGACCACGGAGATTAATTTTCCTATGATCAGAGGAAATCTTTTGAGATCAAGACTGGTTGCTGCCATGGCATGCTCTTTTTTTTTTTCCTAAGAGGTTATAAGAATAAAAATATTTTCCTTAAAAATACCTAAATTGAATCTCACAAAAGGAAAGAAAAAAATAATAGGCAAAAAATAAAAAGATTAAATAATTTACTTAATTTGAAATTAGAGAAAAAATGAAAAAAAAATTCCTTAATAGTAGCTAAAAGTATGAAACAGATAGAGAAAGAGAAAGACAGAGAGAGGTAAGAGAAAAGAAGAAAAGGAAAGTGTGATGGTGGTAGAGACAATTTCTATTTCTAAATAAATTAAGCCATTATTGCTGCTTACTTAACAAAGTCTTTTAGTCGGTTAATCTCGCAACGGTATTACATGCATTTGATCCCACCCCCTCTCTAACTGTGCCTATATTTTGAACTTGTCAATATAATATATATATTTTCTATTATATATAATTTCTATTTTTTATAATATAATTTCTTTCTCTAATTAATGATTGATATCTATTTTTAAATTAAAAGTTCACTAACTTCTTCGAATTAAAAGTTGCTAAATAAAAGTGAGAAAATTGCCCTTATTCTATATGTATACACACATTCAATAGGGCTTAAATGACTATCAAACTATTTCTTAAGAGCTTAAATGATCGTCTTTATTTAATTCAAAAATGAAGATTAATGCTGTTAAGTTTTGAAATTTATTGAGCCATTTTCAAAACTTTGAAGGCTTAAATGGCCTGTTTCTTAAGGACTTAAAAGGGCATCTTGCCCTTGTTTTTTATTATATTGTTTGGTTGTCTTATTTGAGAGAGTATATATATATACATATATATATGTCTCCATTGAAAAAAAGATATATATATTCATAACTTGGGCCTTCATAGCCTTTTTACTTTCTTATTTTCCTCTCTTTTCATTCTAAATTAGTGGAAAACTTTTAGAGGCTTTTAAGGAAATTAGATGTAACAGCCTAAATCTAGGCTATCATCGACGCTAGAGCACTAAGAGGCATATGGCTGTCAAATCTCGTAGCAAGCCTGACTTTAACCCTTTTCTTTATAGTTCTATAATATATCTCTATAATCATTAGATGAGACCCATTAATAGATTATTCATAAAACATCATTTTATATATTATTTCCCCAATTTACAAATAAATTCCACTTTCATTCATGGAGTTCATTTCATAGGGCCTAGGAAAGGGTTTTCAACACATTCATTTACATTCTTTATTTAGACATGGAATTCATGTAAATAGGTATTTTCCTTTCTTGTACTTTCACTATAACATCCTAAAAATTATTGTTAACTGTATAGGCATGTATTATAAGTTTTAATGAAATTATAAAACATTGTGGGGGAAATTTTAAAAAGAGAAAGGAAAAAGGGGATGATGTGACTTTTGCCCTTAGATTCTTAACAAATGGTTTCATCTCCACCATTAAATGGAGAGAATACTTCATGGGAAGGATGGACAACACCATCTCTCCTTCCTTTGCAAAATTTATCCTTCTCCTTATCTATGACACCCATTACTTTTTGAAGTTGGAATTCCTATCATGGATGAGAAATTCTCATGAAACTTAGGGTTTCACAAACAAAAGAAATAGTGGTAAGTTCTATATGTATAATATGGTATGATAAAGATGTATTTTAACAGAAAAGATATTTTAATTATTTTGACCAAGAAAGGTTTTAAGTATTGTCTTTGGGCAGAAGGAATTTCAGCAACTGAAAGTTAGACTTTTGATAGCCAATGTACTTTTTACTGTTCAAATGTCCTTTTGGACAGAATGGACTTCGACAGTCGAAAGTTGTGCTTTCGATAGCCCAAAGTCCCCCAACAGTAAGGGTCTAAGTAGCTGATTTCAATTAAATTTTCAAAGAAAAGTGGTTTTTCTCTTTCTTTCTACCACTGTTACATGCAAAAAAGTGGTTCTGAGTTTCCTCAGAGGTTTTGATGCTTGGATTTCCTTAGGAAACTTAAGATTTAAGATTATTTGAAAGTCTTCTCTCCATTTTTCCCAATTCTCTTTTCAAGGAAGAAAGGCGATTCTCATCTTTTTCAATTTCTATTAAATGAATTTTTAAGAATGTTTTCATGAGTAATTTTTAAATGGCATGGTTTGTATGTGAGGTTTGAGAAGTTTAATCTTAGTATGGTTGAGTGAGAATTGATGCATTTATGCTTAAGGAGATTTTGAGCTTGGTAAGGTTAAGGGTTATGTTTTTCATGTTAGGTTTTGGTGTTTTGATGCTAAATAAGGTTTTGTTCTTGATTTTTGTTATGTCTAAAATTTATAGGGCTTAAATGGTTAGTTTCCTTAGTTGACCTAAGGATTTCTTGTAAATGTGATGTTTAAAGGTTTGTAGAATCTTAAATTCAGGATCATATTGGTTGCATGAGTAACTTGAGCCTGAATTCAAGTTATTTTAGGCCTTAAGTATGTGTTGGGATGTTCATATCAGGTTTTGGGAGCTTGGACTGTGTTTTGGTGCTGTGGAAAGTGAAATTTTATAGATTTTCGACTTGGGAATTGCGAAAACTCTCAAGTTTGGCTACCAAAAACCAGTAATTCTATAATTGAAGCATGCAATTTCTTGAGCAAATCTAGAAAATTTATAGGTTCGATAACTGAATCACCACTTCATCAGAGTGGGTGATCAAAGTTCAAGAAAGTCGGGCCTTAAGTCAGTTTAATGTCAGAACATTCTAGGAAGCACACATGAAATCAAATCTACCTGCCAAATCTAGGGGATAAGAATAAATGAAAAAGTACTATAAGAGGTATATATAAATTGCTTAAATTAATTTCAAATGCTTTTTAATTACTTTAATTTCTGCTTTAAGCATAATCGTGCATCATAAAATGCATTGATATTCGGATGTAATGCATTAGAACCATACTTGATGTAATTGCATATATGTTCATGATGTGAGATAGATTATGGATGAAGTATTAACTCCTAGATGGTCTATGGTATTACGTTATGTATGTTATGGATCCAAACATCTAGGTGAGGTCCCTATAAGACCCTTGGTACATGGCACATGTCAAGTTTTAAGTGAAAGTCTTGAGGAACCTTTGTATGAGTTGGGCACATTGGATATATTAAGTGAAAGTCCTGAGGAGCCTCTATATGAGTTGGGCACATTGAACATGGTAGTCACTGGTGACATGACTACCATGTTTGCTATGTTTGATGATTGATGCATTCATGTGATTGACAACCATGTGTATGTAATTAAAAGTATGTATAATTGCCTTAAGAAGTTTATGCTTACTGATCTTCCCAATTCACCTCCCAACTAAAACAGTTTTGCAGGTAGCAGGAGTACCAGAATGTAGGAGTGGTTATGGTATGTTAGAAGAAAAGTTATTGTAATAGTGTTAGCAGTCATCATGTTATGCACAACTGTGTTAATAGTATAAAAGTATGCATTTATATCATGTCTTAGTGTCATGTAAGTTGAATGTATTTGATGTATTATGATTGTATGTTATGTCTGTGGTGTGGGCATATATATTTAATGTATGATGAAATAAAAATGTGCTTGCCAGTAGATTGTTTAGATGTATGTATAGTGAATGGTTTCCTTAAGATTGAAATGGGAAAGCATAATAAACTCTAGTAGCATAAAGCATAATTATTTAGAAAGATGGAAATGTGGAGTCCCCTAAAAGAAATAGTTATAAATAGGAAAGTGAGAAATGTTAGAAGAATAAGACCAAAAGTTAGATTCTCTCCATAATTAACTAACTTATGTTGCATAAATTATGTAATGAAGAAAGAGTAATGTCCTATTAGTCACACTAAATTGAGAAATTTAATGAAAGTCTACTGGGTAATGAATGACCCTCTTGAGTATTTCAATACCAAGGGTAGACTAAATGGTCACAAAGAAGTAGAGATAGTGTGATTAATACAATGCAGTTCAAGTTAAAATACTTTCACTATGAAAAAGAAGTCTCTTAATGGGAACATTTCCAAAGTTTATGTATGAAAATGATGAATAGCCATAATAGAGATAAGAAAGTAAAGGTCTATAACATGCTCTTCCTAGGGAAACTGTTTAAAGGAAGTTATGTGGATTATAGTAGTCATGTAAAGGTTACAAAAAGAGCTTACTTTAATACAAATAAAGCTTAGAACAATAATAATAATAATAATAATAATAATAATAATAATAATAATAATAATAATGAAAGACAGAAATAGAAAAAGAAATATCTGCATAATGCACCTGGAGTTTTAAGGAGGAAAGAACCTCTCTTAGACTGTAGTTAAAAGTTCCAAAGCAATTATATGGGCCCTTAGAATGTCAAAGTTTATAGTTTTAGGCTTGTTATGGGTTCTGACAACCTTAAGCTGACCCGTTTCCTAGTGCCAGTTACGACCCCTTGGCCGAATCATGATATTATTTTATTTTCATTTTAATTTTTCCATTTCCTCCAAATTGTAAATCATCTTCTTACCATTCTTTCACCATCTTGTTTTTACTATATTGAGAGTTAAAAATTCTCTTATTTAGGTTTAAGAAGAACTTATTTGAGTGGCCTTGAAAGTAAGGTTTTTCATATGAAAAGGAAGGCTTTAAGAGGATGTGAAGAGTCAGTCTTTATCTTTCACTCTCACTAAAATTTATTTAAGTGATTTCTTCCTCTCATGGTTTTCAATATTGAAAATATAGTGTCAAAATGGGTGATTGGATGACCTTTCTACCCAACCATGTGATCTAGGCTTTGAGATTTTAAGAAGGGTTAAGTCTTATTTTCTCTTGAAATCATTTTAGTAATCTACTTTCCCTTTCTTAAAATTTAAAAGTTTATGGTTATAATGAGTTGTTGAAGAGTAAAGGAGAAAAGGGTGTAAAAGAATACATGTAACACCCTCCCTGTAGCAAATCCGTACATTCTATTGTTCCGGTGACCAATGTCGGTCCGGACAGCTAGAACGTCCGGGAAAATATTTAAACTAAAGTGAGGAACCATAATTAACTCAAATATTAATAAGAAAAATTTAGAAAAAATTTTAGAAATAAAATACAACATAGTTAAATGAGCCGGTGCCCAAGTGATGGGTAACCTAGTAAGAAGTTGCGGTTCTCGCAACTAGGAGCCCTAGACCTAGGGAAAAATTCATAAAATAATTTTTGAGACTCCAAAGAAGGGTCATTGAGGTTTCAATGGCATTAGAATGCCAAGAAAATACTTAGGAAAATTTTTCAATCGGTACAAACAATTTTGGCCCGTTAAGCCAAACGGAGGGCATTTTGGTCATTTCGCCTTCAGAGGTGATTTTTGGCCGACTTGTCCAGTTAAGTAAATAATTATTATGACATAAATTATGAATAAATATTGCTAAAAATTAAATTGAAAATGAGTAGAGAAGAAAGGAAAAGAAAATGAAAGAATGTGCCAATTTTGACATCATATGATGTCATTAAACCCTTCTCCACCAATCACATTTAACCAAGCCACTTAAAACAAATAAAAAGAGGTAAAAGGAGGTAAAAAATAAACAAAAGCCATCTGCTTTCTTCCTCAAGAAAAACCAGGCGTCACCCTTCCCACCCCAACCACCATGAAAGCTTAAGGTGAGCTTGAAATCACCCTCCAAACCACCTCAAAACCCTAGTCTCCCTTCACAAAAACTCATCCTTACACCTAGAGCAAGCTTTGGACAGCAAAAGGAAAGGAAGAAAGTGAAGTTGTGAAGCCTTGGAAAGTGCCTAAGTCAAGGTTAGTGTCAAATTCTTCTAAAAATTTTGTGTATGGCAGCCATTAAACATGATTTTGGTGTTGTAAACCATGGATTGTATGTGTATGAAAATTTTAGTTGTTGGAGTTAGGGTTTGAGCATGAAATTGAGACTTTGATCATATAATGATGAAATTGAGTTTTAATGGTCAATTAGTGACCATTTGGTTATTGGTAAACAAGAAATGAAGTGTGTTTAGTGATGGGATTTAGGTTTAGTGTGGCTGCCCTAGGTGACCTGCAGAATTGGACATGAGTCCAGCAGGTTTGGGCAGCCATAACTTGAATTGTAGAGGTTCAATTGGTGTTTGGCTAATTGTACATGAAACTAGACACAAAATGGCACAACTTTGGTGAAGAAACCATGCCCATAAGACCAAACCAAGGGGACCAAAAGCTTGCCCCAATCCGGGTGACCTACAATCTGTTTCTGCAGAATGACCAAATGAATAGTGATTGTTCATTTGGCCATAACTCAGTGTAGAATGGTCCAATTGACCTGAAATTTTACCAGCAACAAGCTAAGATATAGACCAACAACTTTCATGAAGAAACCTACCCCAAATTATGACCAAAACCTATCCAACAAGGGAGTTGCAGTCACTATTCACTGCACTATAGATATGGTCAGTCCAGAAAAATTCCAATCCGGCCAGTTGTGGTTTTTGGACCATAACTTGAGCTACAAAACACCAAATGGAGTGATTCAAAAAAGGAAATTCAACTAAACAAAATAAGGAACAACTTTCATGTTGATCATTTTACCAAATTCCCACTGCAAAACTGTCTAATGGAACAGTAATTATAAGGTATGAAAACTGAAAATTCTGCTCAATTAACTTTAAGCTTAGAAATGGTATTGGCAACCAATACCAACAAATTTTGAATGCAAAATGTGGTATGTTGGGAGTATTAAAACCAATGTACCTATTGTCTATGCAAAAGTCAACATTTTTGTTGACTAATGAAGTGAATAGTAACACCAAAACTTGAAATTCAAAAATTGTAAAACTCAAAAGTGTCAAATGCCCTAGTATACCTAACAAGATTGGTTTGGATAGTTTGGCATGCCAATAGGGTTCGATTAGCGATCGCACATGGCATTATGCCATTCTCGTGATTTCATGGCTTTTAGCCATTCGACATTGTGTTGAGACTTGGCCTTGTGCCTAATGTTATTACAGCTTATTAGCCGCTCTGCTAATAATCGGGAGATACATATGTGACCGATGGTGTGACGGCCCGAGGTACTCGATACCCAAAGGTTACCCGCTTATCCACCAAGTCATGCCCAAAGATAGGTTACTTGGGCAACCAAAAATGAAAATGGATAAATTTAATGAAATAATGAATATAACAAGTACAAAATAAGTAAGACTACAAATACTCAATGAAAATTTATTTGCAATGAGACATCAATACATTCACTGCATATTTATTTTCTATTATTTCTTTTTATTTTATTATTGGCACTACTAAGCATTATTGCTTAGCGCGTTGCTCTTGCCACACGTAGGTTCTGGAGATACTGACCGAGAGCCCAGTAGACCACAGACTGGGTGAGACCTCCTGCAGCTCTGCATAGTGTCCGTGTCACCTTAACGACGTCAGTGCATTGGTAGGACACTAGGTTTCATTTTGGATATTTTGTAATTAACTTTTATTTTCTCATATGTAATTGAAACTTATGTAATGTATTTTAGTATTAATGTAAATAATGGAAATTGTGTTTATGAATGGAAAATTGAGTATTTATTTATTGCTTATATATGAATACCATGAGAAATGAATGATTGAGAAATGGAAATGTTGTTGGAAAATATTGAGATTTTGATGATTATTGGAGTTCAGAATGATTGAAAATGATTAGTTGAAGTGTTTTTCACAGGTTCCGAAGAACTGTTTTCTCCATTTTTAACCGGTACTCTGCCGGATTTTCTATAAAATTTGCGGAACCTCAAATAAATTATAATTTCAATAAATGACTTAAATAAATTATATTTCACAAATTATATTCAAAACTATGATAAAAATAAATTAAGGAAGAATAAAAATGATTGAGATAAAATAGAGTGTTCCGGTACACTGTGTGACATATCTTACTTGGATATACTGTAGACGGGTAAGGGGTGTCACATTTAGTGGTATCAGAGCACGGTTTAGGCGTTTCTGGGCCTAGATTGAGTCCATACCATGCATTGCATTTGTAAGAGTCGAGGTGACACTAATGCAGATCTGTTTGTCTTTGTTATTTTGATTAGGTAATGGACCCCACATCTCAGAGGGCAGTTAAGGAGGAAGTGGAGAGTCATGCTCCACTTGCAGTAGCTGAGACTGGGGGTAGGGGAGAACCTGCTCCACCAGCTCCATCAGAGCCTGCTCAACCTCCACAAGCCGTGTTCCAGCAAATGGCCGAATTTTTCAAACAAATGGCTGGGGTAATGCCACCACCACCACCACCTCCACAACCGAAATCACACTTGGAAAGATTGAGAAAATTTGGAGCAGTGGACTTCTTTGACAAGAGAGAAGATGATTCATTGCGGTAGAAAATTGGTTGAATGCACAGGCAGAGTTTTAAAACAACTCCACTGCACTCCTGAACAAAATCTAGAAGCTGCTGTATCTTTGTTTCAAGATGATGCATATGAATGGTGGGATACGGTGTCCAGTGAAGTGCAACCAGAAGTAATAACTTGGGACTTCTTCCTCTCCGAATTCAAGAAGAAATATGTGGGTAGTGTATACCTGGAAGAGAGAAGAAGAGAGTTCATTAACCTGAGGCAGAGACAACTGACAGTGGCCGAGTATGAAAAGGAATTTGTCAGATTGAGCCGCTACGGAAGGGAGATAGTCCCTAATGAGGCCGAAAGGTGTAAGAGATTTGAAGAGGGATTAAATGACAACATAAAGATCATGATTACTGCCTTGGGAATCACAGACTTTACCAAGTTAGTGGAAGCTGCAATAAAAGTTGAAAAGGTTAGAATAAGTGAGCGCACTGTAAGAGAGAGACAGCAGAAGAGGGGCTCGGGTCAGTCTAGTTCATCTCCTGCACCTGGTAAGAAGTTCAAAGGTCCACCTACACAGAGTTCAGGTCAACCACAAGGTCGTGGTCACCTCAGGAGCCCAGTTACGCTTACCCCTAGGAGAGGTCACCACACCATCGGTGGGAAGCTCTCCAGGATGGGGTTCAGAGGACCAGCCCCAAAGATCTTCTCGCATGTCCACATTGTCCAAATGGCATAAGGGGGAGTGTTGGAGAGTGACTGTGCTCGCTAAGGTGTGGGTCGACAGAGCATCACCGAGGAACCGCCCACGCAGAACTACTACAAACTGTTCCAACACAAGCGCATGCACTGCCCTGCACCACAAAGGGGTAGGAAATCTGGCAAATCTGATGCAGTGGGACCATCACAGAGGCCTGCATCTGAGCCAGCAGAGAGGCCTGAGGGCAGACCACCTACCAGAGCCTATGCCATGAGAGCTCAGGAGGAGCAAGATGCCCCAGACATCATCAAGGGTACATTCTCCCTCTACAATACATTTGTGCATGCATTAGTGGATCCAGGATCCACTCATTCATACATCTGCATCAACCTACCCGTAGAAAGGGGGATACCAATAGAGGAGAGTGACCAAGACATTCTGGTCACTAATCCATTGGGCCATAGTGTAGTGGTGAACAAAGTGTACAAAAGTTGCCCGTTAAGGATTCAGGGGTATGAATTCTTGACAGACTTGATTGAGTTGCCTTTCCATGAGTTTGACGTGATTTTGGGAATGGACTGGTTGTCACGTCATCAGGTAATGGTTGATTGTAAATTGAAGAGAATTTCTTTGAAAACTCTTGAGGGTAATGAGATTACAGTTATGGGGGAAAGGACAGATTTCTTGTCCAATGTCATCTCAGCCACAGTTGCAAGAAAACTGATGAGAAAAGGCTGTGAAGCCTACCTAGCACATGTGGTGGATACTAGGCTGGCTAAGCCAGATCTGTGTGATATACCCACAGTAAGAGACTTCCCAGATGTATTTCCTGAAGAGTTGCCTGGTTTACATCCAGAAAGGGAAGTCAAGTTTGCTATTGAGGTAATGCCGGGTACAGCACCCATTTCCATTGCTCCTTATAGGATGGCACCCACTGAATTGAGGGAGTTGAAAACTCAGTTGCAAGAGTTGCTTGATAAGGGGTTCATACACCCCAGTGTGTCACCATGGGGAGCTCCAGTGCTATTTGTAAAGAAGAAGGATGGGACTTTGAGGCTATGCATTGATTACCGACAGTTGAATAAAGTGACTGTGAAGAACAAATATCCGTTGCCTAGAATTGATGATCTGTTTGATCAGTTGAAGGGAGCAGGAGTATTTTCTAAGATTGATCTCGGATCATGGTATCATCAGTTGAGGGTGAAGGATGCAGATGTGCCAAAGACTGCATTCAGGACCCGATATGGGCATTATGAATTCCTAGTGATGCCCTTTGGCCTAACAAATGCACCAGCAGCATTCATGGACCTTATGAACCGTATCTTCCATCCACACTTAGATCCGTTCGTAGTGGTCTTTATTGATGATATTTTGGTGTATTCTAAGACCAGTGAAGAACATGATGAGCATTTGAGGATTGTTCTGCAAACCCTGAGAGAAAAGAAGCTGTATGCTAAGTTGTCCAAGTGTGACTTTTGGTTGAATGAGATTGCATGGAATTCCACTTTCCATCATATCTGATCGAGACCCAAGGTTTACATCGAGGTTTTGGAAGAAGTTACATGAATCCTTAGATACATAACTCCACTTCAGCACAGATTTCCATCCTTAAATGGATGGGCAATTAGAAAGAGTAATCCAGGTAAACAATTGAAACTAATTGAATTAATACAAATATTGAACTAAAATGATAATAATAATGTGAAATATATGTCAGGTCCTTGAGGATATGCTGAGGAGTTGTGTCATTGAGTTGGAGGGAAGTTGGGATAGATATCTTCCACTAGCAGAATTTGCATATAACAATAGCTACCAAGCTAGCATCCAAATGGCCCCGTATGAAGCTCTGTATGGGAGAAAATGTAGAACTCCAGTGTGCTGGACTGAATTGGGCGAAGACAAACTGTTAGGGCTAGACCTGGTGAAACAAACTGAGGAGAAAGTAAAATTAATCAAAGCCAATCTGAAGGTTGCTTCAGATAGACAGAAATCTTATGCCGACCTGAAGAGAAAAGAAATAGAATATGTGGTTGGTGACAAAGTATTCCTCAAGGTGTCACCGTGGAAGAAGGTACTAAGGTTTGGAAGAAAAGGTAAGTTGAGCCCTAGGTTCATTGGCCCATATAAAGTCATTGAACGTGTGGGACCAGTAGCCTATAGGCTAGCTTTACCACCAGAGCTGGACAAGATCCACAATGTGTTCCACGTGTCTATGCTAAGAAGATACCGCTCAGATCCTTCACATGTCATCTCCATGGAAGAAATTGAAGTACAACCGGATTTGACATATGAAGAAGAACCCATACGGATCCTGGCTCGGGAAGTGAAAGAGTTGAGGAATAAGCAGATTCCACTAGTGAAAGTGCTTTGGAGGCACCACAACACCGAGGAGGCAACTTGGGAAAGTGAAGAGACGATGAGGCAACAGTTCCCTCAACTGTTTGTATCAGGTAAATTTTGAGGCCGAAATTTAAATAAGAGGGGAAGAGTTGTAACACCCTCCCTGTAGCAACTCCGTACATTCTACTGTTCCGGTGACCAGTGTCGGTCCGGACAGCTAGAACGTCCGGAAAAATATTTAAACTAAAGTGAGGAACCATAATTAACTCAAATATTAATAAGAAAAATTTAGAAAAAATTTTAGAAATAAAATACAACATAGTTAAATGAGCTGGTGCCCAAGTGATGGGTAACCTAGTAGGAAGTTGCGATTCTCGCAACTAGGAGCCCTAGACCTAGGGAAAAATTCATAAAATAATTTTTGAGACTCTAGAGAAGGGTCATTGAGGTTTCTATGGCATTAGAATGCCAAGAAAATACTTAGGAAAATTTTTCAATCGGTACAAACAATTTTGGCCCATTAAGCCAAACGGAGGGCATTTTGGTCATTTTGCCTTCAGAGGTGATTTTTGGCCGACTTGTCCAGTTAAGTAAATAATTATTATGACATAAAATATGAATAAATATTGCTAAAAATTAAATTGAAAATGAGTAGAAAAGAAAGAAAAAGAAAATGAAAGAATATGCCAATTTTGACATCATATGATTTCATTAAACCCTTCTCCACCAATCACATTTAACCAAGCCACTTAAAACAAATAAAAAGAGGTAAAAGGAGGTAAAAAATAAAAAAAATCCATTTGCTTTCTTCCTCAAGAAAAACCAGGCATCACCCTTCCCACCCTAACCACCATGAAAGCTTAAGGTGAGCTTGAAATCACCCTCCAAACCACCTCAAAACCCTAGTCTCTCTTCACAAAAACTCATCCTTACACCTAGAGCAAGCTTTGGACAGCAAAAAGAAAGGAAGAAAGTGAAGTTGTGAAGCCTTGGAAAGTGCCTAAGTCAAGGTTAGTGTCAAATTCTTCTAAAAATTTTGTGTATGGCAGCCATTAAACATGATTTTGGTGTTGTAAACCATGGATTGTATGTGTATGAAAATTTTAGTTGTTGGAGTTAGGGTTTGAGCATGAAATTGAGACTTTGATCATATAATGATGAAATTGAGTTTTAATGGTCAATTAGTGACCATTTGGTTAGTGGTAAACAAGAAATGAAGTGTTTTTAGTGATGGGATTTAGGTTTAGTGTGGCTGCCCTAGGTGACGTGCAGAATTGGACATGAGTCCAGCAGGTTTGGGCAGCCATAACTTGAATTGTAGAGGTTCACTTGGTGTTTGGCTAATTGGACATGAAACTAGACACAAAATGGCACAACTTTGGTGAAGAAGCCATGCCCATAAGACCAAACCAAGTGGACCAAAAGCTTGCCCCAATCCGGGTGACCTGCAATCTGTTTCTGCAGAATGACCAAATGAATAGTGATTATTCATTTGGCCATAACTCAGTGTAGAATGGTCCAATTGACCTGAAATTTTACCATCAACAAGCTAAGATATAGACCAACAACTTTCATGAAGCAACCTACCCCAAATTATGACCAGAACCTATCCAACAAGGGAGTTACAGTCACTGTTCACTGCACTGTAGATATGGTCAGTCCAGAAAAATTCCAATCCGGCCAGTTGTGATTTTTGGACCATAACTTGAGCTACAAAACTCCAAATGGAGTGATTCAAAAAAGGAAATTCAACTAAACAAAATAAGGAACAACTTTCATGTTGATCATTTTGCCAAATTCCCACTGCAAAACTGTCTAATGGAACAGTAAATATAAGGTATGAAAACTGAAAATTCTGCTCAATTAACTTTAAGCTTAGAAATGGTATTGGCAACCAATACCAACAAATTTTGAATGCAAAATGTGGTATGTTGGGAGTATTAAAACCAATGTACCTATTGTCTGTGTAAAAGTCAACATTTTTGTTGACTAATGAAGTGAATAGTAACACCAAAACTTGAAATTCAAAAATTGTAAAACTCAAAAGTGTCAAATGCCCTAGTATACCTAACAAGATTGGTTTGGATAGTTTGGCATGCCAATAGGGTTCAGTTAGCAGTACTGCACATGGCATTATGCCATTCTGTGATTTCATGGCTTTTAGCCATTCTGACATTGTGTTGAGACTTGGCCTTGTAACACCCTCCCGATAACAACTCCGTACATTCTACTGTTCCGGTGACCGGTGTCGGTCCGGACAGCTAGAACGTCCGGAAAAATATTTAAACTAAAGTCGGGGATCATAATTAACTCAAATATTAATAAGAAAAATTTAGTAAAAATTTTAGAAATAAAATACAACCAAGTCAAACGAGCCGGTGCCCAAGCGATGGGTAACCGGAGGGAAGTTGCGGTTCTCGCAACGAGGAGCCCTAGACCCGGGGGAAAAATTATAAAATAATTTTTGAGACTCCAGAGAAGGGTCATTGAGGTTCCTATGGCATTAGAATGCCAAGAAAATACCTAGAAAAATTTTTCAATCGGTACAGACAATTTTGACCCGTTAAGCCAAACGGAGGGCATTTTGGTCATTTCGCCTTCAGAGGTGATTTTTGGCCGACTTGTCCAGTTGAGTAAATAATTAATATGACATAAAATATGAAGAAATATTGCTAGAAATTAAATTGAAAATGAGTAGTGAAAGAAAAGAAAAGAAAATGCAAAATAATGTAAATAATGACATAGTATGATGTCATTCAAAATTTCCAACCAATCACCATTAAGCTACCATTTGACTAAACTATTAAAAGACATAAAAGAAGACCAAAATAAGAAAGAAATTGCAGCAGCCATCCTCCCCAAAAGACCAGCCGAAACTCATCTCCATAGCCACCCTCCATTGAAGCTTTTTCAAGCTTTAGATTTCCCTCACTTCCACCATATTTCTCTAACATCTCTTCATTAAAACTTTACCCCATATCTTAAACAAGCTTTGGCAGCCAACAAGAGGAAAGAAAGTGAAGTTTAGGGCTTTGGAAATTCTGCCCAATCAAGGTTAGTGCTACACTTTTATTCTCACTCTTTTAATCTTAGTTAGAACATCATTTTGAGCTAAGAGATTTTAAGAAATTGAAGTAAATTACATGTGTTAAGGTTACCTTTAATTTTCGGCAGCCCTATGGAAGATTGAGTTTGATTGTTTAATAAACTTAGAGTGGCTGGAAATGATGGTTAAGGTATTAATATGCATGGATATTGAACTAAGTATGTTAATTAAGGTTTATGAGTAAATTGATTGGACATTAGGGTTTGGAAAGGTGAAAATGTGACTTAGCTTAGGAAATTGTTAGAGAACTTTTTAATGGTCAATTAGTGACCATTTTAGGTAAGTTGACCATAATTAGAACTGAAAAATAGTATGGTAAAGTGAAGGTGAAATCTGCCTATGGACAGCAGCAAATGGACTGAGATTTCAGTCCAATTACACAGCCATAACTTTGGCTGTGTTGGTCCAATTGGTGTTTGGCCAATTGGACATGAAACTAGGCTTATAATGGCACATTTTTTCTGAAGAAACCATGCCCAAAAGACCAAAGCAAGAGGACCAAAACTTGGCCCCAATCCGGACACCCTGCAACTGCCTCTGCAGAATTGACCAAATGAACAGTATGAACAGTAACTGTTCATTTGGCCATAACTCACTGTAGATTTGGTCAATTGACCTGAAATTTTTACAGCAACAAGTTAAGACATAGACAAACAACTTTCATGAAGGAACCTACCCCAAATTATGGCCAGAACCTAACCCAAATGGCTATGGCAGTCACTGTTCATGCTACTGTAGATATAGTATTTTCTGCAGAATGCAAATCCGGCCAGCTTGGGTTTTTGGGCCATATCTGGAGCTACAAAACTCCAAATGGAGTGATTCAAAAAAGGAAATTCAACTAGACAAAATAAGGAACAACTTTCATGTTTTACATTTCTTCAAATTCCTACAGTAACAGTGTCCAATGGAACAGTGAAGTTGACTCACCAAAACTGAAAATTATGCTTGTGTTGGTTTACACTTTGAAATGGTATTAACACTTAATGCCAACAAGTTTTAAACACCAAATGTGGTATGTTGGAAGTGCCAAAGTCAATGTACGTATTTTCTATCCAAAAGTCAACATTTTTGTTGACCAATGAGGTGAATAGTAACACCAAAAACATGAAATTCACAAATTGAAGAATTTAAAAGTTTCAAATGCCCTAGTATACCTAACAAGATTGGTTTGGATAGTTTGGCATGCCAATAGGGTTCAGTTAGCAGTACTGCACATGGCAATATGCCGTTCTGTGATTTCATGGCTTTTAGCCATTCTGACCTTGCATTGAGACTTGGCCTCGTGCCTGAGATTATTTACAGCTTGGTAGCTGTTCTGTTGCACACCGGGTGATGCATATGCGACCGATGGTGTGACGGCCCGAGGTATTAGATACCCAGTGCCAGTTTACCCGTTATCCAGTCCAGTCGTCTAGTGTAGGTTACTTGGGGCAACAAAATGAATAAAAGTGGACAAAGTAAATGATATACAAATACCAAACAAATAAAGCATATACATTCACTACACATTTAATTTCTTGCTATTTTCTTCTATTATATTATTGCACCACTAAGCATTATTGCTTAGCGCGTTGCTTTTGCCACGCGTAGGTACTGGAGATCCCGATCGTGAGCCTAGTAGACCACAGACTGGGTGAGTCCATCCTGCAGTTCTGCACAGTGTCCGTGTCACCTCAACTTCTGCAGTGCATTGGTAGGACATTAGGTGTCATTTTGACATTTTGTAACTTAACTTTGTTTCTCATATGTAATTAAACTTGTGTAATGTATATTGATGTTTATGTAAATTATGAAAATTGTACTTGTGAATGGAAATGTAAATGTTTACTTGTGATGGATGATTGAGAGCTGGAATTGAAATGTTGTTGAGATCTTAATTTTGAGAATTTGTTGATAAATTGAAGTTGGGATTGTTTGGAAATTATTTGGAAGTGTTTTTAAACAGGTTCTGAAGAACAGTTTTCTCCATTTTTAGCCGGTACTCCGCTGGATTTTCTTTAAAATTTTCGAAACTCCAAATAAATAATAGTTTCGATAAATGGCTTAAATAAATCATATTTCATAAATTAGCTTCAAAAGCATGATATAAATTAATTGAGGAATATTAGAGTGTGCCGGTACACCGTGTGGCATTACTTACTCGGGTATACTGTACACGGGTAAGGGGTGTCACAGGCCTTGTGCCTAATGTTATTACAGCTTATTAGCTGTTCTGTTGCACACCGGGAGATACATATGTGACCGATGGTGTGACGGCCCGAGGTACTTGATACCTAGTGCCAGTTTACCCGTTTATCCAGTCCAGTCGTCCAGTATAGATTACTTGGGCAACCAAAAATGAAAGTGGATAAATTTAATGAAATAATGAATATAACAAGTACAAAATAAGTAAGACTACAAATACTCAATGAAAATTTATTTGCAATGGGACATCAATACATTCACTGCATATTTATTTTATATTATTTCTTTTTATTTTATTATTGGCACTACTAAGCATTATTGCTTAGCGCGTTGCTTTTGCCACGCATAGGTTCTGGAGATACTGACCGAGAGCCCAGTAGACCACAGACTGGGTGAGACCTCCTGCAGCTCTGCATAGTGTCCGTGTCACCTCACCGACGTCAGTGCATTGGTAGGACACTAGGTTTCATTTTGGATATTTTGTAATTAACTTTTATTTTCTCATATGTAATTGAAACTTATGTAATGTATTTTGGTATTAATGTAAATAATGGAAATTGTGTTTATGAATGGAAAATTGAGTATTTATTTATTGCTTATATATGAATACCATGAGAAATGAATGATTGAGAAATGGAAATGTTGTTGGAAAATATTGAGATTTTGATGATTATTGGAGTTGAGAATGATTGAAAATGATTAGTCGAAGTGTTTTTCACAGGTTCCGAAGAACTGTTTTCTCCATTTTTAGCCGGTACTCTGCCAAATTTTCTATAAAATTTGCGGAACTTCAAATAAATTATAATTTCAATAAATGACTTAAATGAATTATATTTCACAAATTATATTCAAAACTATGATAAAAATAAATTAAGGAAAAATAAAAATGATTGAGATAAAATAGAGTGTTCTGGTACACTGTGTGACATATCTTACTCAGATATACTGTAGACGGGTAAGGGGTGTCACAATACAAGTTGTTTTGGAAGGAAATTGGAAAATTTACCTTTGAAGGTGTTTAAGGAAGTTAGAGCTAAGGAAAGTAATTTTTTCTTAAAATTACTTTTAGTAGATAAGTGATTTTCTTGATGAAAACATATCATTGTTGTCATTTTAATTGTTGGATAAATGATATATATGAAATTGGTTGATATCTTAGTAAGGAAAAGGAGTAGGTATGTGGGGTAAAATGGTTGTTATAAGGAATTAAGGTGGTATGACATAGTGAATTACTATGTGTCTATAAAAAGTTGATAAGTGATTATATGCTTGTGATGAATGATAAATGATCTAATTATTGATGGATGAATTATTGGATACTAAAAATTTCTTCCCATTTATTTTAGCTTAATTAATACATAGGCGAGTTAGTTTTAAAAGTGGCGTGTTACAAGTGTGGAATATGTTTTGGTTGAGGAAAATTTAAGAAGGTAAAGAATTTGGAATTAGTTAACTAAAATTGAACCACTTCACTAAATTTTGAGTATTTCAAAATTAGCTCCAGAAATTAGTTAACTAATTTTTCTTCTACCAGATTAAAACTTTGAAAATTTGAGTTTTTAAAATAGGCTAGTGAAAATTAATTTAATCAACCAAACACTCTAGAGATAGCATACAAACAATTTCCAAACATTTGAATATGAAAAATAATTTTGTGTTAAGTCTCTTTTAGCAATAATTCTCTCAAATCTTGTTCAAAAGTCCTATATGAGTATTACTCTGATAATTCTGGTGGCTTTACCACATCTCTGATTATTCTGGTGGTCTATCCATAACTATGATAACTTTGGTGACTGTACCACAACTTTGATAACTTTGGTGGCCTAGCCTTAAATTCTAACTTTATTCTAATGACATGTTATAAATAGTAGATGTTTAATTTCACAGATGCTTCAAAAGCTATAGAGAGGCAAGGCTAAACTAATTCAAGTTAAATCGAAGCTAGGAGGGAAAAACCAGGGGACTTTTTGCTTTACCATAAAATCTAATTATGCTTTGGGGGACTTGGCTTAGGTACACAGGAAGAACTATTCTTTATTATTTGTAACTATACTTTAGTATAATTGTCACGATCCGACCAGGGGATCATTACTAGTGCTAGGGAATGGGTCAGCTTAAGGCTGCTGGTACTTGTAGCAAGCCTAAAACTGTAAACCTTGACCTGGTAAAGGCCCATTGGACTATTTGGAACTCTTCTAAAAGTCAAAGAAAGGTTCTTTCCTCTGCTAAGATTGAAACACATCAGAAAGAGCTTAACATTTAAGTGTATTATGCTGAAATTTCTTTTTCCATTCCTATCTTATTTTACCTTTTCCTTTTATCTCTGCTTTATTTTGGTAGAGGAAGGCTCTTTCTACCCCCTTAAGAAACTAGATAGAGCCATAAGACTTCTCTACTTAACAAGAGGGTCACCTAACATTAAGCCCCTGGGAAGAGCATGCACAGGTTTCCTTATCGTATCTTTTTGCAATATATAACTTTCATACATTGACATTGAACATGTTCCCCTAAAGGAACTATTTCATCTAATCATTTTCCTTGGAACATTAACTTCAATATATTGATTAAATTAATATTTTACTTGTGTTCATATATACGTCTACTCTTAGCAATTAGAATAACTAAGAGCAAATTAAAATGCCCCAGTAGACTTTTCACCTATATGTGCTATTATGATCAATGGAATAGGTACCTATTTTATTTATTCACTCTTTTTCATTTTTTGTCATTTACTTTCATAGATTATGCAATCACTCACATATCCATCTTACTTGTTAAAGCTATTTAATGATTATGCTTTAAGTATTCATTATGCTCTTCCCTTAGGCTCTAGGTTAAATAGCTAATTTAATACTTGTAACCATGCATTCTTACTGGCAAGCACATTCACATTCTTGCACCTATTAGATTTACATATCTACAATAACTTCCATACATTCATACCTATACATAAATTTAATTACATATCCATGACCTAACAACATACAGGTGACTTAATCACCATTATATACACTATATTTCTTCCTATCTTTACTTAATATAGAAAAACAAACAAAGGTATTATACCTAACATTATGTGAATAATAACATAGACTCCAAAGGCCAAGAAAGCGTATAAAGAGCAACCTATAACACTTATATACAAAGCTTAAAGACTTAAGTGATAATTTCTTCTAAGCTGGCCATCAACTCCCTAAGACTTCAAGTATTGGCTACACGCTGAAAATGATGATTTTGGGAGGGATGAGGTGCAAGGCTCAATAAGTAAAACTACATAAAATATTTATTCTTCATTTGGTCACATACATATGCATGCCACATTCACATGAATGCATTATTGATAAAACATTTCACACATGGTAGACATGTCACCAGTGACTCCCTCATAATCCAAATCCTCGGCTCAAATAGAAGCTTCTCGGGACTTCCTCTTGGCATATCCAATATGCCCAACTCATATGGAAGCTCCTCGAGACTTCCTCTTTAACATGACGTAAGGCATGCTCTAGGGGCATAACTAGGCCTCACCTGGTCTTTTGGATCCTAACCATAGTATATCATAACATGAGGTACTATGTAGGAGCAAATGGGTCATCCGTGATACTACCTCACATCATAAACATAGTGTAATTTCGACGATATCCATGATTCTAATGCATCACACCCTAATACCAATGCATTTCATGATGTGTGATTATGCTTAAAGTAATACTTCAATAAAGTAATATCGCTTAGGAGTTTTATAACTATTCTTACCCCCTTGCTTTGGCAAGTAGACTTTTTCCTTATAGTGTGTCTCCTATACTAAAATCTAACTTAGGGTCTAATTGATCAAACTTGAATACTGACTTTGTGCAAGTGGAGCAAAGAAAGATACATCAAATACTAAAATTAAAACTTTAATATAACATGTAAAGGATTTGCACGTTAAACCTCTTTTGTTCTTTAAGTCCAATCCTACTATAATCAAACTCAAGGAGGACTTTAGACTTCTAAGGTTTAAACATGCATTTACCTCTTTATTTAAGGTTGTCCAAACTAATGAGATCAAGTTTAGAACACTAAAAATGAACACTAAAAACAAAAGGAGAAGTGTGTGGGTAGAACCATTTTTGGCCGCTGAAGCCTAAGGTTTCAGTTGCCAAACATTTAAAACCCAAAATTCTCAAAGATAAAACCAACTTTGGCAGCTGAAAGTAGGGCTTTTGAGTGATAAATCTGTGAATTTCTAGAATTTCTCCCCAATTTTTGCAGTACACAAATGACCCAAAAATGCCAAAGCACTTCCCAAGTATATAAAACTTAAACCAATAGTTATAATTCCTTTTAAAGCAACTCGCCAACTTAAAAGAGCTCAAAATAGCACAAGTATTTAGATTTGAACTAAGGCAAACATTCAAAAGCTTAATTTCATAAAAACTCAGCAATATCTAACTTAGTCTAAAGGATTATTTTGCTTCACTTTGACTCATAGACTAGCTTTCCATACAATAACAAAAAACAATATTTTCATTAAACATTTTTTTGTGTTAAATTCATGAAAAAATTTCCAATATTTCAAAATTCGCTCTTTAAGCATCAAAGCACTCATTAATCCAATTATGATGAAAGAAAAAGAGAATCAATGTTCTAAAATTTATAATTGAGTCAAGTAATCCCATTTCCAAGCATAACTTCTTCCATAACCCTCCCTTATGCATGCATGCACTTATAGAAGGAGAAGACAATTAAAATTTTAGAAATTTCTAACTTCACCCAACTAAGATTAATATACAAGGACGTTTAAGCTTGACTAGCCTTTGAAGAAAAGAATCAAAGGAACTTATCTGTAGAAAAGGAAAGGGGAAATTACAAAAGAGTACCCTGTGATTCTACTCATTTTCACTTTAGGATTTGTGGTTCACTTTGTAACAAAGTGGTACTCCGAGGTTTCACTCCATTAACAAACCATGACTTTCAGTCTTTCTCTGTTAGTTACATGATGACTTGGATTTAAAAAATAATATTTAATAAATTAAAATAATTTATAAATTAATAAAAATTAAGAGAAAAAAAGGAAACAAAATACACAAACTCATGCCCAAAAACTCTGACACCACAAAACACCATAAACAACCATTCAAAACAAAAACTCATAGTCACACTTGAACCCTTATAAGGACCACATCGATCTAAAGCAACACTTAAAATGGTCTTCTTCTATCTATAAATGTATGGCAACTATGTACAAGGTGAAATAGACAGGCTATTTCTTAGGTTTCCCTCCTAACCAGTTAAAATATAGACTACAGAGCAATCATTTTCTTTATTAATCTAATAATAATCTATAATGATTTAAGTATAGCAACTTTGTTTGATCAATTGACATACTTGCATGAAATCTGTTATTGAGCAATACAATAAAATCCTTTATTTTTTTACGATAAAAATGGAGTAGAACAGATTTGTTCTCTTGAATGCCATGCCTACATGGCTTTGTATTCCCTATTGAATGAAAAATGTTTACTCCATTATGGCAAGATATGTGAACCTTTAACTTTAGGTCCTTATCATGTAATGACAAAACAAGAAAGGTATTTGTATTTTGTATTTTTTTGACAAAATTATATTAACAATTGTATTTGCATCATCAACTTTGAAGTTCAATAGCTTACAAATAGCCAAACCCTGATATTTGATGCTTTAATTTAGATTCAAAAGAACTTTAGTGTACTTGATGATATGTCAACTGTATAATAAACTCACAATTCATTAGAACATCAGCAGAGATACCATTGTTCATTAGAATGAAGCAACTGACTTGGAATGTGTTGAAGCCTATAACTTGAAAAGAGCAGCATCACTTTCATCATACTCATAAAAAAATTATGGGTCTCCCATTGAGTTGCTTCTTTTGGGAAAGGTATTCTTTCTTGACCTTGAACTTGGTTAAGGGTGCCCATAATAAGAATGATTAAATATTAACTTTGTATAATCAATCTAAGGATGTATAGGCAATAAAGGATGGCGGTGAAACAATTTTACTTTAGTAATACCTATCATGATATCATTCATTGTTATATTAGGTTAATTGGGCTCTTGATTTGTTTATGATATTCTAATAATCTTTTGGCCTAGTTGAAAATTTTTGTATATTCATCGATGTGGGATTATTTTGATTTAGTTGAGGCCAAACAATTATTTTCACTAAGGAAATAGAATCTGCAAATTAACTTATTAGTTTGTTACATGGAGCAAGGGCTTTACCTACAGAGATACAATAGTCTCAACATGAGGTATTATTTTTGTTTAATATTTTATAGATATATATCATTTTAATGTGTGTCCTAGCTGAATATAGCTAAATTTAGAGTATGTATCTTCATTATTTTGGATTGGTTTGATGATATGATATTTAAACTTTTTAAATATTAGAATGAGCTTAAATACAGTTTCCAAAAGTATATATTTTGTGTTCCTCTCCCATTCCCCATTAGTAAAGAATGAATTAGTTGCCTAGTGGTATGAAGGTAGTATATGTATAGAGTGTTGGCATGTGATTTTGTCTAGGGCTAATCCAATCATTTTCCTCAAAATGAAATTTTAGCTTGAGAATCATTTATTTCCCCTGTTTGAAGAAAAAGGAGGAGGAAGGTAGGAAGAAGTAAGCCCCATAGTTATAATAAAAATAATTTTTAACTAAATATTTAATGCCACATCAACAAATTTTAATAGGGAAAGATAGAAAATTGAGGTTTATTAATAGAGTAAAACCTCAGGGTATTACTTTGTCATAAAGCATACCACAGACCCTAAAGTGAAAAATGGGTGAAACCATAAGATACCTTTTTATAATTTCCCCAAAGGGAAAAAGGACACCAACCTCACAAGTTACATTGGCATAAAATAATATGGAGACCTTCTTCCTTGACAAATATGAAGACTTCTAATTAGGCTCTTTCCCACCCCTATAAATCCAACTCAACATTTTAATGTGCACTTCAAACATTTACAAAGATTTCAGGAGGGAGTAATGTAAAAAATGAAATGGGTTGAGAGAAAACTCATGTCATGGAGAAAAAAAAGTTGAGAAAAAGAGGTGAAATTAGAAAATGGACAACTCCCCTCAATACTTTCGGCCAAAGGGCCTTAAATACCCTTGCTGAGAAAGGGACTTTCAACTGCTGAAAGTCATATTCATAGCAAACTTAAATTTCACCCATTTTACAAGGTTTGACCCCATCTACAACACATCCAAAATTCCAAACACATTTAAAATGCTATAGAAAGCTTAATATTTATAACAAAAGGGGTTCTTTCTTAACCCTTACTCCCTTTGAATCCTTATTAGGGTGTTTGGGACTGGATCAACACATCCATTACGGGTTAGTTTTCGACACCATAGTTTGAGAGGTATTTTGAGCAGTTAAATTTTGGTGGCTATATGCCAATTTCCAAGTCTTGGTATGTATTAACAATTTAAAACTTTTAGATATTTATGACCATGTATAGTAATGGTTAAATTCTAAAGTTTGCACCTTTAATTGATATCAATTGAAATAAGTGATTATTTCTTCTTTTTTTTTTAATTTTTGAGATAATGTATCAATGAAATATTTGTTAATTGTGCAAATGGATATTATTTGAATACAAGTTGGAACCATAGTCATAACAACAAGGGAGATCTGTAGAAATTTCAATAAATAACAAGGTCAAATTTAACTAAATACTAAAATAACGAAACAATATTTAACCAAAGCCTTGAAATTAGTTTAATTATGATTATGCCTTGAATGGAATAGTACTTGAGTTGATGTATGAATGTGTTTGTATACTTAAATAAGGGCATTGCATTCATAGTCACTTAGAAAATAATATACTTTTCCCATAAACTTATAGATGCCTTTAATAAAATCTTATTACAAAATACAAGCAAGCACAGTGCCAAAAATAACTAAAATTATACATGTCTTGTAATAGCTCCACAAAATGGTAAAAAATGTGCAAACTTGATTTTATCAAATCTTAGAGCTTAATTATCCAAAATCTGCTGACTGTTGCCTTATTCATGTTCCTGAAAGGAATAGACACAAGAAGGGGAGTGAATATATAACCTAGTGAGTAAACAATAATAAGGGAAAGGAAAACATATGAATAAATTAAATTTCAAGCACATGAATGCATCATTCCTATTAACGGTTCCATAATATAGACAAATCAAAACAAGGTAACTATATCACCAAAGGTCCCCCATCCCATAATCATATCATGTATCCAATTTGCCAGCCTATTAAAGGAGCTCCTCGAGACTTCTTCTTAATATTTATACTTGTAATGGGTACTAGGGACAGAAGTCTAGTCTTATGTAAGGTGGATTCTGTAACCTTAGTATCTGAATATCAGAGACATAGAATTACCTTACCCGACATCTGTAACATCCTCATTTTAGCTAGTTAAATGCAGTCTCATTAGGTGACGATGTCGGTCGGATACCTAGAACGTTCGGAAAAATATTTAAACTAAAGTGAGGAACCAAAAATTAACTCAAATAATTAATAAGAAAAAAATTTAGAAAAAATTATAAAATAATTCTTGGGACCCCAGAGAAGGGTCATTGAGGTTCTTATGGCATTAGAATGCCAAGAAAATACTTAAAAAAAATTTTCAATCGGTACAGACAATTTTGGCCCGTTAAGCCAAACGGAGGGCATTTTGGTCATTTCGTCTTCAGAGATAATTTTTAGCCAACTTGTCCAATTAAATAAATAATTTATATAACATAAAATATAAATAAATATTGTCAAAAATTTAATTGCAATTAAATAGATAAAAAATGGAGAGGAAATGAAAGAAAATGGATTTATGACATCATCATGATGTCATTAAAACTCACCCAACCAACCCAATCTTGACACATGGCATAAACATATATAAAAGAGGTAAAATGGGCTAGAAAAAGAAAGAAAAACCAGTTGCTTCTTCAACCTTTGGGGCAGCCAAAAACGTGGAGAGAGAGAGAGTGGAAGGAAAAACTCCATTAAAGCTCACCCAAGCTCCCAACCTCACCAAATCTCACTCCAAAACCCTAGCCTTCTTCACAAAAATTTAACCTAGCACCTTGAGGAAACTTTGGGCAGCAAAAAGAAAGAAAAATCAAGAAGTTTTCTAAGCTAGGGAAACTCTCCAACAAAGGTTAGTGACCCAACCATGAATTTTTCTTTAAATTCATGTTAAGAACTTTGAATATGTGTAAATTGCAAAGAAAAATTATTGAATACCATTGGGATGGAAACCCTAGATTTTTGGTAGCCATGGTTAGGGTTTGATTGTGTTGAGTTTAATGAAATTAAAAGACTATCATGGCTACCCATGATATGTATTTACTAAGTGAATTAAAGAAATGCAATGAAAATGCATGAAGGGTAATGTGTGAGTTAGGGTTTGGGGTGGAAAAATGGGATTTTGACCATGTGATGATGAAAATAGGTTTTAATGGTCAATTAGTGACCATTTCGTTCTGTTTAAATTAAAAATGAAGTGTGTTGAGTGATGGGATTGGGTTTGGTGTGGCTGCCATGAAAGGGACCTGCAGAATGGAGTGACCTGCAGAATTGGACTTGAGTCCAGCAGGTTTGGGCAGCCATAACATGAATTGTAGAGGTTCAATTGGTGCAACGCCAATTGAACATGAAACTAGACACATAATGACACAACTTTGGTGAAGAAAACATGCCCATAAAACCAAACCAAGTGGACCAAAAGCTTGCCCAAATCCGGGTGACCTGCAGTCTGTTTCTGCAGAATGACCAAATGAACAGTGATTGTTCATTTGGCCATAACTCAATGTAGAAAGGTCCAATTTACCTGAAATTTTACCAGCAATAAGCTAAGATATAGACCAACAACTTTCATGAAGAAACCTAACCCAAATTATGACCAGAACCTATCCAACAAGGGAGTTGCAGTCACTATTCATTGCACTATAGATATGGTCAGTCCAGAAAAATTCCAATCCGGCCAGTTGTGGTTTTTGGACCATAACTTGAGCTACAAAACTCCAAATGGAGTGATTCAAAAAAGGAAATTTAACTAAACAAAATAAGGAACAACTTTCATGTTGATCATTTTGCCAAATTCCCACTACAAAAATGACCAATGGAACAGTAAATATAAGGTATGAAAACTGAAATTTCTGCTCAATTAACTTTAAGCTTAGAAATGGTATTGGCAATCAATACCAACAAATTTTGAATGCAAAATGTGGTATGTTGGGAGTATTAAAACCAATGTACCTATTGTCTATGCAAAAGTCAACATTTTAGTTGACTAATGAAGTGAATAGTAACACCAAAACTTGAAATTCAAAAATTGTAAAACTTAAAAGTGTAAAATGCCCTAGTATACCTAACAAGATTGGTTTGGATAGCTTGGCATGCCAATAGAGTTCTGTTAGCAGTACTGCATATGGCTTCATGCCATTCTGTGTTTCATGGCTTTCCCATGCCATTCTGTGACATAATAGCCTTTGGCTATGTTATTGAGTTAATATACTTGGGTTTTGACCCTGATAATTATTACAGCTTGTTAGCTGTTCTGTTGCACACCGGGAGACACAATGTGACCGATGGTGTGATGGTCCGAGGTACTTAGTACCCAGTGCCAGTTTACCCGTTTATCCAGTCCAGTCAATTAGTATGGGTTACTCGGGCAATGTTAATGAACCTTACCAAAATTTTAATCGTATAATAATGCAATAATACCATAAATTAAGTCTACCCAAAAATGAAATCATACATTCTGCATAATTATTTTGTTCTATTTTATTTTATTTTATATTGTCACCACTAAGCAGAATTGTTTAGCGCGTCGCTTTTGCCACGCGCAGGTACTAGAGACCTAGCTGGGGAGCCCAGCAGACACCAGACAGGGTGAGCTTACAAAGCTGCATCAGGAGTTCAGAGTCACCTCACATCTGCACTGCATATGGTAGGACATTAGGACTATAGGTGGCTCTTTTGTATTTTGCATTTTGTATTAGTTTGGATTGTAACTATAAACTCCTGTAATTATGTATTAATGTAAATATATGAAATTTCATATTATTGAGATTTTCTGCATTATGTATGTTGATAAATGAAATGTTGAGAATTATTTGTGAATATGCTTCAAGTGATGAAGTGAACAGAAAAGTTTTGAAAATAATATCGTGTTCGAGATTGAGATTTTGATATTGACTTGAATATATATATATAATGGAGTTTGGATTTGGAAATTATTTTGGAAGTGTTTTTAAACAGTTCAAGAAGCTGTTTTCCAATTCTGACAATCACGGATTTTCTATAAAATTTGCGGATAAATTCAAATTTATCAAAATTGAAAATAAATGAATTATAAAGGGATAAATTGTAATAGAAACATAAATTGGTGCTCCGGCACACTGAGTGGCATAACTTGCTCGGCTACACTGTAGACGGGTAAGTGGTGTCACATTTAGTGGTATCAGAGCATCGGTTTAGGCCTTTCTGGGCCTAGATAGAGTACGTACCATTGCATTGCATTTGTAAGTGTTAAGGTGACACTGATATAGATCTGTTTGTTTTCTTATTTTGAATAGGATATGGATCCTGCTTCGCAAAGAGCAGTTGATGAAGAGGGGGAGAGTCATGCTCCACCAAGGGTGATCTGAGGCGAGGGAGAACTGCTCCACCGAAGTGAGGCACCTGCCTAACCTCAGTTTGCACTATTTCAACAAATGACCGAGTTTTACCAGCAAATGATGGGGGCAAGTCCACCACCACAACCACAACCACAACCACCACCAGCACCACAGAAATCTCATTTGGAGAAATTAAGGAAGCATGGGGCTGTAGACTTATTTGGGAAGAGGGAGGATGATCCCATGGCTGCAGAAAATTTGTTGGATAGAACCATCAGAGTGCTGAAACAGCTAAATTGCACCCCCGAGCAGAACCTGGTGGGTGTTGTGTCCCTACTTTAGGATGATGCATATCAGTGGTGGGACACAGTAACCAGTGAGGTGAAACCTGAACGGATCACTTGGGAATTCTTCCTCACAGAGTTCAGGAACAAATATATTAGCAAAGTGTATTTAGAAGAGCTAAGAAGGGAATTTATCAGTTTGAGACAGAGACAGTTGTCAGTGGCTGAGTATGAGCGTGAGTTTGTCAGACTGAGCAGATATGGGAGGGAGATAGTCCCTACAGAGGCAGAGAGGTGCCGAACGTTTGAAGAAGGGCTCAACGACAACATCAAAGTCATGATCACAGCATTAGAGATCACAGATTTTGCTAAGCTAGTGGATGCTGCATCAAAAGTGGAAAGAGTACGAATCAATGAACAAAATAGAAGGGAAAGACAACAGAAGAGGGGTCCGGGTCAGTCCAGTACATTTTCTGCTCCCAGTAAGAAGAGTAAGGGTCCCCCTGCTCAGAGTTCAGGACCACCACGAAGTCGTGGTCACCTCGGGGCCCAGACCATAGTTCACACCTAGGAGAGGCCAGTCCACACCATCAATAGGCAGCTCTCCAGGGACGTGTTTAGGGGACCAGCCCCTGCATCTTCTGCTTGTTAGTACTGTCAGAAGTGGCATAAGGGGGAATGTTGGTGAGTGACCGGTGCATGCTTACGGTGTGGATTGACAGAACACCAGATCAAGAATTGTCCTAAGAGGACTACTACTGTTGCTCCAACACAAACTGACAGACCTGCTCCTACACCACAAAGGGGTAGGAAGCCCGATAAACCTGAGGCAGCTGGTCCATCACTGAGGCCTACATCCGAGTTAGCTGAGAGGCCAGATACTAGAATACCAGCTAGGGCCTATGCCATCAGAGCTCAGGAGGAGCAAGATGCCCCAGACGTCATCAGGGGTATGTTTTCCCTCTACAACACTTCTATGCATGCATTGGTGGATCCAGGATCCACTCATTCCTACATTTACATCAAACTACCCATAGAGAGGGGAGTTCCAGTAGAGGAGTGTGATCAAGACATTCTGGTCACAAATCCACTAGGCCACAGTGTGGTAGTGAATAAAGTGTATAAAGGCTGCCCATTGAGGATTCAGGGGTATGAATTCTCGGCAGACTTAATTGAGTTGCCCTTCCATGAGTTTGATGTGATTTTGGGAATGGACTGGTTGTCACGTCATCAG
Source organism: Hevea brasiliensis (assembly GCF_030052815.1). NCBI lineage: Eukaryota > Viridiplantae > Streptophyta > Magnoliopsida > Malpighiales > Euphorbiaceae > Hevea > Hevea brasiliensis. Next base: position 37,087,581 of record NC_079498.1, on the reverse strand, counting down.
GCAATAGTTGATTGCAAATTGAAGAGGATTTCTCTGAAAACTTCTGAGGGTAATGAGATCACTGTTGTGGGTGAAAGGACGATTTCTGTCAATGTTATCTCGACCACGGTTGCAAAAAGATTGATGAGAAAAGGCTGTGAAGCTAACCTAGCGCACTTCGTTGATACTAGGCAACCTAAGCCGAACCTGTGTCATATACCCACAGTCAGAGACATCCCATGTGTTTCCTAAAGAGTTGCACAGTTTACCACCGAAAGGGAAGTCGAGTTTTCTTTGTTGAGGTAATGCCTGCACAAGACCCATTTCCATTGCTCCTTATAGGATGGCACCCACTGAATTGAGGGAGTTGAAAACTCAGTTGCAAGAGTTGCTTAATAAGGGGTTCATACGCCCCAGTGTGTCACCATGGGGAGCTTCGGTGCTATTTGTGAAGAAGAAGGATGGAACCTTGTGATTGTGTATTGATTACCGGCAGTTGAATAAAGTAACTGTGAAGAACAAATATCCATTGCCCAGAATTGACGATCTGTTTGATAAGTTGAAAGGAGCCGGTGTATTTTCAAAAATTGATCTTAGATCAGGGTATCATCAGTTGAGGGTAAAGGATGTGGATGTGTCAAAAACTGCATTCAGAACCCGGTATGGGCACTATGAATTTCTAGTGATGCCGTTTGAGTTAACAAATGCACCAGCAGCATTTATGGACCTTATAAACCGTATCTTCCATTTATACTTAGATTGGTTTGTAGTGGTCTTTATTGATGATATTCTGGTGTATTCCAAGACCAGGGAAGAACATGATGAACATTTGAGGATTGTTCTGCAAACCCTGCGAGAAAAGAAGCTGTATGCTAAGCTGTCCAAGTGTGACTTATGGATGAGTGAGATCTCTTTCCTTGGACACATAGCATCAGCTAAGGGGATTAGAGTGGATCCCAAAAAGATAGAAGCAGTGATGGAATGGAAGCCTCCCAGAAATACAACTAAGGTCAGAAGTTTCTTGGGGCTAGCTGGGTATTACAAAAGATTTGTGAAGGGGTTCTCTCTTATAGCTGCTCCAATGACCATGTTGTTGCACAAGAATGTGAAATTTGGCTGGAACAACAAGTGCCAAGCCAGTTTTGAGAGGTTGAAGGCTATGTTGACAGAAGCACCAGTGTTAACACAGCCAGTGTCAGGAAAAGACTTTGTGATCTATAGTGATGCCTCGCATAATGGGCTAGGGTGTGTGTTGATGCAAGAGGGTAAAGTGATAGCCTATACTTCTAGGCAGTTAAGGCCACATGAACAGAACTACCCTACTCATGACCTGGAGTTAGCAGCAATTATCTTCACACTGAAGATATGGAGGCATTATTTATATGGTGAAAAATGCTACATCTATACGGACCACAAGAGCCTAAAATACTTGCCAACCCAGAAGGAGCTCAACCTCAGGCATAGGTGATGGATTGAGTTCCTGAAGGACTATGATTGTGTGATTGATTATCATCTTGGGAAGGCAAATGTAGTTGCTGATGCTTTAAGTAGGAAGTCCATCACAGCTTTAAGATCACTCAATGCCTATCTGTCCTTAGCTCAAGATGGAGCTATTTTGGCTGAGTTACAAGTGAGGCCAACCCTGCTACAGCAAAAACAAGATGGGCAGAGGGCAGATGAAAAACTAATGGCCATTGTGGGAAAAATTCCTGAGGGGAAGGAAACTGAATATGAGGTGAAAGCAGATGGGTGTCTGTACTACAGAGGAAGAGTGTGTGTACCAAATGATGGGAAACTGAAGACTAGTATTCTGAAAGAAGCACACACTAGTGTTTATGCTATGCACCCGGGAAGCACGAAAATGTATAATGATTTGAAGCCTCATTATTAGTGGCCTGGTATGAAGAGGGATATAGCTGACTATGTGACTAAGTGTTTGACATGTCAGCAAGTTAAAGCATAACATCAAGTTCCATCAGGATTGCTACAGCCTATAAGCATACCTGAATGGAAATGGGACCGGGTCACTATGAATTTTGTTAGTGCTCTACCTCTCACCCAAAGGAAGCATGATGCAGTATGGGTGATAGTGGATAGATTGACGAAGTCGACATTTCGCCCGATTAGGACTGACTACTCACTAGAGAAGCTAGCAGAATTGTATATCAGTGAGATAGTTAGACTGCATGGAATCCCACTTTCCATCATATCTGACAGAGATCCAAGGTTTACATCGAGATTCTGGAAAAAGTTGCAAGAAGCCTTGGGCACACAACTCCGTTTTAGCATGGCTTTTCATCCCCAGACGGATGGATAGTCAGAACGAGTAATCCAGGTAAACCTAAGAACTAATTGAATTCTAGCAATTAATAAATTGAAATGATAGTAACAATGTGAATTATGTGATAGATCCTAGAGGATATGCTAAGGAGTTGTGTTATTGAGTTTGAGGGGAGCTGGGATAGATACCTCCCACTGGCAGAATTCGCATATAACAATAGCTACCAAGCTAGCATTCAGATAGCTCCGTATGAAGCACTGTGTGGGAGGAAATGTAGAACCCTAGTATGTTGGACTGAATTGGGCGAAGATAAGCTGGTAGGACCAGACCTAGTGAAACAGCCTGAGGAGAAAGTGAAGATAATCAAAGCTAACTTGAAGGTTGCCTCAGATAGACAGAAATCTTATGCCGACTTAAAGAGAAAAGAGATAGAGTATGCAGTTGGTGATAAAAGTGTTTCTCAAAGTCTCATCATGGAAGAAAGTACTAAGGTTTGGGAGAAAGGGTAAGTTAAGCCCTAGGTTCATTGGCCCATATGAAGTCATTGAACGTGTGGGACCAGTGACCTATCAACTAGCTTTACCACCAGAACTGGATAAAATTCATAATGTATTCCATGTTTCCATGCTGAGAAGATATCGCTCAGATCCTACACATGTCATTTCCATGGAAGAGATTGAAATCCAATCGGACTTGACATACACAGAAGAACCTATACAAATCCTAGCTCGGGAAGTGAAGGAACTGAGAAATAACCAAATTCCACTGGTGAAAGTGCTTTGGAGGCACCACAACACTGAAGAGGCAACTTGGGAAAGTGAAGAGATAATGAGGCAACAGTTCCCTCAACTGTTTGCATCAGGTAAATTTTGAGGACGAAATTTTTATTAGAGGGGAAGAGTTGTAACATCCTCATTTTAGCTAGTCCGTACAGTCTACTGTTCCGGTGACCAGTGTCGGTCCGGACAGCTAGAACGTTCGGAAAAATATTTAAACTAAAGTGAGGAACCAAAAATTAACTCAAATAATTAATAAGAAAAAAATTTAGGAAAAATTATAAAATAATTCTTGGGACCCCAGAGAAGGGTCATTGAGGTTCTTATGGCATTAGAATGCCAAGAAAATACTTAGAAAAATTTTTCAATCGGTATAGACAATTTTGGCCCGTTAAGCCAAATGGAGGGCATTTTGGTCATTTCGTCTTCAGAGATGATTTTTGGCCAACTTGTCCAATTAAATAAATAATTTATATAACATAAAATATAAATAAATATTGTCAAAAATTTAATTGCAATTAAATAGATAAAAAATGGAGAGGAAATGAAAGGAAATGGATTTATGACATCATCATGATGTCATTAAAACTCACCCAACCAACCCAATCTTGACACATGGCATAAACATATATAAAAGAGGTAAAATGGACAGGAAAAAGAAAGAAAAATCAGTTGCTTCTTCAACCTTTGGGGCAGCCAAAAACATGGGGAGAGAGAGAGAGGAAGGAAAAACTCCATTAAAGCTCACCCAAGCTCCCAACCTCACCAAATCTCACTCCAAAACCCTAGCCTTCTTCACAAAAAATTAACCTAGCACCTTGAGGAAACTTTAGGCAGCAAAAAGAAAGAAAAATCAAGAATTTTTCTAAGCTAGAGAAACTCTCCAACAAAGGTTAGTGACCCAACCATGAATTTTTCTTTAAATTCATGTTAAGAACTTTGAATATGTGTAAATTGCAAAAAAAAATTATTGAATACCATTGGGATGGAAACCCTAGATTTTTGGTAGCCATGGTTAGGGTTTGATTGTGTTGAGTTTAATGAAATTAAAAGACTATCATGGCTGCCCATAATATGTATTTACTAAGTGAATTGAAGAAATGCAATGAAAAAGCATAAAGGGTAATGTGTGAGTTAGGGTTTGGGGTGGAAAAATGAGATTTTGACCATGTGATGATGAAAATAGGTTTTAATGGTCAATTAGTGACCATTTAGTTCTGTTTAAATTAAAAATGAAGTGTGTTGAGTGATGGGATTGGGTTTGGTGTGGCTGCCAGGAAAGGGACCTGCAGAATGGAGTGACCTGCAGAATTGTACTTGAGTCCAGCAGGTTTGGGCAGCCATAACTTGAATTGTAGAGGTTCAATTGGTGCAAGGCCAATTGGACATGAAACTAGACACATAATGGCACAACTTTAGTGAAGAAACCATGCCCATAAATCCAAACTAAGTGGACCAAAAGCTTGCCCAAATCCGGGTGACCTGCAGTCTGTTTCTGCAGAATGACCAAATGAACAGTGATTGTTCATTTGGCCATAACTCAATGTAGAAAGGTCCAATTGACCTGAAATTTTACCAGCAATAAGCTAAGATATAGACCAACAACTTTCATGAAGAAACCTACCCCAAATTATGACCAGAACCTATCCAACAAGGGAGTTGCAGTCACTGTTCACTGCACTGTAGATATGGTCAGTCCAGAAAAATTCCAATCCGGCCAGTTGTGGTTTTTGGACCATAACTTGAGCTACAAAACTCCAAATGGAGTGATTCAAAAAAGGAAATTCAACTAGACAAAATAAGGAACAACTTTCATGTTGATCATTTTGCCAAATTCCCACTGCAAAACTGTCTAATAGAACAGTAAATATAAGGTATGAAAACTGAAAATTCTGCTCAATTAACTTTAAGCTTAGAAATGGTATTGGCAACCAATACCAACAAATTTTGAATGCAAAATGTGGTATGTTGGGAGTATTAAAACCAATGTACCTATTGTCTATGCAAAAGTCAACATTTTGGTTGACTAATGAAGTGAATAGTAACACCAAAACTTGAAATTCAAAAATTGTAAAACTTAAAAGTGTAAAATGCCCTAGTATACCTAACAAGATTGGTTTGGATAGCTTAGCATGCCAATAGGGTTCTGTTAGTAGTACCGCATATGGCTTCATGCCATTCTATGTTTCATGGCTTTCCCATGCCATTCTGTATCATAATAGCCTTTGGCTATGTTATTGAGTTAATATACTTAGGTTTTGACCCTGATAATTATTACAGCTTGTTAGTTGTTCTGTTGCACACTGGGAGACACAATGTGACCGATGGTGTGATGGTCCGAGGTACTTAGTACCCAGTGCCAGTTTACCCGTTTATCTAGTCCAGTCAATTAGTATGGGTTACTCGGGCAATGTTAATGAACCTTACCAAAATTTTAATTGTATAATAATGTAATAATACCAGAAATTAAGTCTACCCAAAAATGAAATCATACATTCTGCATAATTATTTTATTCTATTTTATTTTATTTTATATTGTCACCACTAAGCAGAATTGCTTAGCGCGTCGCTTTTGCCACGCGCAGGTACTGGAGACCTAGCTGGGGAGCCCAGCAGACACCAGACAGGGTGAGCCTACAGAGCTGCATCAGGAGTTCAGAGTCACCTCACATCTGCACTGCATATGGTAGGACATTAGGACTATAGGTGGCTCTTTTGTATTTTGCATTTTGTATTAGTTTGGATTGTAACTATAAACTCCTGTAATTATGTATTAATGTAAATATATGAAATTTCATATTATTGAGATTTTTTGCATTATGTATGTTGATAAATGAAATATTGAGAATTATTTGTGAATATGGTTCAAGTGATGAAGTGAACAGAAAAGTTTTGAAAATAATATCATGTTTGAGATTGAGATTTTGAGATTGACTTGAATATATATATATAATGGAGTTTGGATTTGGAAATTATTTTGGAAGTGTTTTTAAACAGGTTCAGAAGAACTGTTTTTCCAATTTATAGCCGGCAATCTGCCGAATTTTCTATAAAATATGCGGATAAATTCAGATTTATCAAAATTGAAAATAAATGAATTATATAGGGATAAATTGTAATAGAAACATAAATTGGTGCTCCGGCACACTGAGTGGTATAACTTGCTCGGCTACACTGTAGACGGGTAAGGGGTGTCACAACATCCATTTGCTTTCTTTCACATATGAACTCATTTACATGAATGCCTTTCTTTTGTTTTTCTTTCCTCTTTCCTATTGGGAACCATTAGGTCATCCACAGCTACCAAAAAAACACAAGTATATAATATACAACACCTTCATTGATTAAACATATAAAAATATTATATATGTAATTCCTATATGCAATATATCTATTTAAAATAGTTAAATGATGCACGAGTTCTATTCAACAGCAAAACATAATTTAGGAAAGCATTTTGTAATTTCTACTCACCTCAGTTATGGTCCCTGTTGTAGCTTGTAGCAACCCAAGAGGGGGGGGGTGAATTGGATTCTAATTACAAAATTAAAGATTAAAACAAATTTAAACACAAAGAAGAGAAAAGGAAGAATGATAACATAAGAGATTTATAGAGGTTCGGCTATCCCAAGCCTACGTCCTCTCTTTAAGGCCCTCCTTGAGAGTTAATTCCACTAAAATTCTTTTATGGGTGAAGAATAAACTCCTTGCAATCACCACAAGAGTAAACCCTTGCTCTTTTACAAATCCTTTTACACTCAAGAGCTATTTAAAGCTCTATCACACTCAAAATTACAATAAGTGCTCACAACAACTTTGAATGAACTCTCAAAACAAAGAATTTACAACTCAAATATCAAGTTCTCAACATTAATTGTGGTAGCTCAGTTCTAGAGAGAGAATGAAAAAAATCTTTAGAACACAATAAATTTTCAAAAAGATTATTGTTGTTAAAAAACTTGTTTTCAGCCATAAATGGTGCCTATTTATAGTTTTTGCTAGAAAATAGCCATTGGGGGTGCATTAAATGCAAAACTAGCATTTCAACCACCCAAGGCTCTATTTTATCAAGTTGCAAAAACCCAAGTTCGACTGCCGGAGTTATTTACTTCGGTTGCCGAAGGTTGAAGCACCAAAAAATAGCTTTTGAAAAGTCACTTTCAGCTGCCAAAGTGCTCTCTGGACAAAATGGCTTTTAATGCTCAAAAACCATGATTCAAATAATGAACTTCGGTAGTCGAACTTCCCACTTTCGGTTGCTGAAGTGCTCTCGGGACAGAAAGTGTCAAAAGAGCACTTAGGCTTTAAAAATGCGTAACTTTTTGACCGAAACTCGGATTTTCATCCGTTTAAACCGTTGGAAAGCTAATTTGATAAAATTTTGAATGAAAACACTTTCAAAAACAAATTTTCATTTTTCAAATGTTAAAATTTCATTTTAGTCCCCCTTAATCAAGAAAAAGTTATAAGTAAAGACACTATGAAATTAAAAGTTTAAAAAACTCATAACTTTTTTATCCGAACTCAGATTTTTTATCCGTTTAAACTATTGGAAAGCCAATTCAATGTATTTTGCAACTAAAATACTTTTCAAAATTAATTTTGCATTTTTGAAAAATTTATTTAATTTTTCCTTGATAAAGAATTAGGTGAAAACTAAGTTGAATAAGATATTCTTAATGCCACCTAGACTTTGAGCCAACACAATTAATTAAATGAGATTTACAAGATATAAAATAAATAAAAGTTACATTGTAGGGTCCCATAAATGTTTGCTTCCTTATCTTGCTCTTCCTTAATCTTGATTTGAAGCAATTTGGCAATTTTGAGTCTAGGGCCTACAAACTCAACACAAACGCTTCCAAAGTATATTAGTAGCACACTAATTGTTTATTATCATCAAAACATGGGTTAAGACACCTAGGTCCAACAATCTCCCCCTTTTTGATGATGACAAACAATTAGTAGATAAGGAAAATTAAGCACAAGTGAAGTGTGTGTTTTTTTTAGAAATTCTCCCTCTTAATGTACTCCCCCTTTCAAAAACAGTTTGTGCATTAATAAATAGAATTTAGAGAGCACATAAGAGAGGCTTTGACTCAATGAATACAATGCCATGAGTCCTAGGTGAATGATGATGCAAAGTTATTTTTATATCAAAAGCAATTCAGAATATGTATCAAAGGATTACCAAGAAGCATTATATATCAAAGGATTACCAAGAAGCATCATATAAGTATGCCTAAAACTTGTATCCCACTAAAAGCTAAGTAATCATGTTTAAAGCCTAAAATTTTGAACTAGTTTTGAACAATTCATCCACTAGCTATATCATCCACTAGCTAAAATTTTAAACTAATTTTGAACTATTCATCCACTAGTTATATCTCCCCCTTTTGGCATAATGCTCTCTAAAAGAAAAAAACATACAAAAATTATGGCATCATTCAAAGGCTTACCACCATGCCAAAAGCTTAAGCTTTTAGCATCATTGTTAATTCAGTAAGCATTTCAAGGATAACTCCAGTTAGAAGGTTTATATTTGTAACACCCCTATTTGCATAGCCTGGTATATTTCACTATTCCGGTGATCGGTGTCAGTCTGAACAATTAAGAGAATTAGAACTACATCTAAGACACCTAGTTAAGCCCTAAATACAAATAATTAGTAATTGTCAAATAGTTAAGTATAAAGAAGAAAAACAGAACACAAGAAGTTAAATGAGCCAGGAGTCACAGCGATGGGTGACCTTTTCGGGAATGACTACGAGGTCAGTTTAAACTCAAATTTTGAGCTATAAAATGTAACGCCGCTGTCCTTAGGACTATTGCGAACACAGTGGAAAAGAGAAAATCACACAAAAGAATTGTTAAGCAGGTCAAATAATTAGGTCAGGGATCCGAAAGAAATATTAAATAACTTACAAATCGGATTGAACCAGCGAGGGGCAATTTGGTCAATTCACCCCTAGAGCTGACTCCTGACCTAACTGTCCAATAAAATTGGTGAAAAGAAAATTTCAGGACCAAGAATTAAATTAAAAAACTAATGGAAAAATAAATGAAAAAGAAAAAAAAAGGAAAAAGGAAAAAGTGTTATTACATCACTTCGATGACATCATGAATGATGTCAAAATTAATTTAATTTTTCCTACAAATTTGGACTAAGTCAAATAGATAATTAAAAGACATAATAACAAAAAAAAAAATCAAAAGAAATAAAAATCCTACCTTTCTTCTTCATTTGGCCGGATTGTCTCCTCTCTCTCTTCCCTTTGCTTTCTCTCAAAACTCCATGGAAACACAACTCCAAGCTTTTGTGAACCCAAAAATTAGCCATAAAACTTATAGATTTTTTAGTTAAATCGTGTCTTTGGACCTTGCTAAGCAACTTAGGAGCAAAAAGAAGAAAGGAATCAAAGATTTGAGAGGAAGAAATTTTGTCTAAACAAGGTTAGTAATCTAAACTTGAAAATTTATAGTTAAATGATTATGTTATAGTTTAATTAACTTAGAAATTATGTAAAATCAAAAGAAAATATTTATTGGGGGATCAAATAGGAATTTCGGCTAGCTAGGGTTAGGGTTTTATATGAATGATTTTGATGGTTTTGAATGGTTATTTGAGGTGAATTAGGTGTATAGATCATGAATGTACACTTTGAAATGCATTAGATTGAACTTTATGTGTAGCTAGAGTTTTGAGCATGTGAAAAATTGAAGAAAAATTTGAGAATTGGCCAAATGATGTAGTTGACCTTATTTGAGTTGAGAAATGGTCAATTGTGACCATTTGTGGTGTGTATGAATTGTTGGAAACAAGTTCCAATTCAGATTGGTGAAGGTCAATCTGTAGGCAGCTTGACCTAGGTCCCTTTCAGGGACCAAAACTGAAAATTTACCAACCCAATTGATGTGAGGCCAATTGGGAATGAAACTAGACACAAAATGGCACATTTTTCATTTAGGAATCATGCCCAGAAAGTAACCATAACTTAGTGAACAATTAGGCCAAATCCGGAATTGGGCAAACTGACCTATACAAAAATGACCAAATGAACAGTAGTTACGTAAATGGCCATAACTTGGTGTAGGAAGGTCCAAATGACCTGAATTTTATACTGAAAGAAAGCTGAGACATAGCCCTACAACTTTCATGAAGAAAATAAACCAAAATTTTGACCATAACCTGTTTGAAAAACTACTTGCAATCAACCCATAAAAACTACCAATAACCAGGAATTTGCCCAAAATTCTGGGTAATACCAAATTCGGCCAGCCATGTTCAAATGGCCATAACTAGTGTTACAAAACTCCAAATGGAAAGGAAAATAAAGTTAAGACAATAAGGAACAACTTCTATGAAGAAAACTTAGCCAAATTATCACAGCAACATGACCAATGGAACAGTGCAAAACAGAGCACCAAATATGAAATTTTAGAATTTCACCTATGAGACTTAAGATTTGAGGAAAACAACCAAAACCAACAAGTTAGGTAACCAAAATGTGGTATGTGGGTGAAATTGAAATTCCCATACCTATTAAGTATTAAAAAGTCAATAATTTGACTTGAATAGAGTCATAAATAGATTTGAAATTGTTTTTGGATTTATGATAAATTATGATACTAAAACACAATGAAATTGTGTGTTTCAATCGAAAAGAATATCTGAAAGAAACAAAGCAGAGTCAAAGGGCAGAGGAGCGACTCGTATAAGGTTTGTGCACAACATAGAAATTTTTGTAAATTTTCTTCTGCAAATTATTTTGAATGAATTGTGATATTAAATTGTGACTTAATTGTATTGAAATGTTTTTATGCTTTTGACTTAAATTGTTGAAAGTTTACTTGTATGTGTTTGAAATGGTAAAAAATGTTTAGTAAATTGCTAAGATAGTTTTGAAATCACAGTGTCATGACCATATATTTGAATGTCTCACTAGCATGATTAGTGGGGGAAATCAGTTTTGAATTTTGATTCCTTCTCTGGCTGAAGTGTTAAGGTGTGTGCCAGTAGAATAAGAAATTTGAATTGGTACCCATATATTTGAGCTAGCTAGCCTTGTGATTTCTCATAAGCTCCGGCTATTGAGATGAATATTGTTTCAAATGGCATGATATAACTGTGTGTTTTTATGAAATTTATTTTGAGACCTTCTAAATGAAATTATTTAGATTAAAAGTTTATAAATCGTGTTTTGTATCTATTTTTCATTTTCAGTTTAATATTTGAATAAATGTGATTTAAATTATGCATAAACTATTATTTTAGTATGTTGTGCGCCACTGAGTTATAGTACTCAGTGATTGCTGTTATTGCTGTCGCAGATATAGAGACTAGAGGAGCAGTAGAGTGAGCTGCTGAGGATCTTAGAGCCACATCCCTGAATTTTTGCCGGGTATATTTTATACCCTGATTGTAATATTTAGTTTGATGTATGTAAATATATGTACATGTATAAACTGGTCATGAGCAGTTGTATAGAGTTTGTAATAATATTATTTTGGTTTTGCTAATGTAAAGTTTGGTTGATGAATGTAAATTGTTTTTACTTTAATGAAATGAATAGAATTATCGAGTATTATTTTTTATGACAATTGAATTGTGTTGAGATAGCAGTGAGTTTGATGAAAAAGAATTATTGGAAGTGTTTTTACAGGTATTTGAAGAACTTTTTTTCTCAAATATAGACGGCACTCTGCCAAAATTTTTCCAAAATTTATGTAAAAATAAAAATGGACAAAAATTTTAGCTAGTTTTTAAACTTCTATTAAATGTAAGAAAATGCTCACCACTTTTAAAAAGTAAGAAAATGGTTTTAAAATCCCTTTTTGGGTACTTAATGAGTTATCGGTAGGTGAAGTTCGGTAGTTCATTAGGTATTCTACGGGATCATGTTATGCCTTACAGAGGGGTAAGGTGTGACATGTTTTAGTGGTATCATAGCGAATTTTTTTGAAGTATGTTTTAACTTGTGAATTTGTGTCTTTTCTTTGCTAAGTACAACTGCTCAATATCCTTATTTATTACATACAGTGCATTACATCATAAATATGAACAACGGAGGGAATCTCCTTGTGTTATTTGTTCAGGAGATATCTTAACTCCAATTTGAAATGGAAGAAGGGGATCACTCAGTTGAGCAGTCGGTAGAGGCTGAGGCCCATTGGGAAGCCCCAGCTCTCCAAAATGTCAGTGGGTCGGTGGCACCAGCCTCATAAATGCCGTAGTTTCTTACACAATTTGCTCAGCAGATGGCTGCGATGTTACAATAAATGGCTGGAAGCATGCCTACTCAAGCTCCATTTCAGACACCTGTGTAGTAACCACAGCCTCCAGCCAGGCAGTATGACAACCTACTTAAGTATGGGGCTACAGAATTTAAGGGTACAGTGGACCCTTTAGAGGCAGAGCAGTGGTTAGAGAGAATGGATAGAGTGTTTAAGAAGCTGCAATACCCAGATGAACTAAAATTTGAATACTCAGTGTTTTTGTTACAAGGGGATGCGTATGACTAGTGGAAGACCATCCCCCATAGCTTGGCAGAATTGCCAGTTTTGACCTGGGACGACTTCATCAGAGCGTTTAGATAGAAATATGTCCCAGATGCATATATGGATCAAAAATTGCAAGAATTTCTGAGTCTGAAGCAAGGCAACAGATCTGTGACAGAGTATGAAAGGGAGTTCTCCCGCTTAAGCCACTATGCTGGGAGTCTCCTGTCTACCAGCAAAGAAAGGTGCAAGAGATTTGAGACCGGTTTGAAGCCCAGTTTGAGGATGCAAGTAGTGGGATTCAGACACAGTAACTTCTCTGAGCTCATCTCTCAGGCACTTGAGTTAGAAAGGATCGAGTCAGAAGCGACACCAGTGAAAGAGAAATCTGAGAAGACTGAAAAAATAGAAAAGATAAAGGAGAAAAATCAGTAGAGCAAAGTCCCAGTGGCACATCTGGAAAGAAGAAAAAATTTGGGGGACCAAGCAGAGGTAGAGGTGGAAGGTTTGGAAGGGGCAGATTCTCTGGACAGAGATCCCCTAGATCAGGTCAGCAGTCGACCAGGGGTTCATATCCTCCCTGCCCCTGTGAGACATGTGGCAAGATTCATGGGGGAGAATGCTATTGGGCAACAGAAGCTTGCTTTAACTGTGGAGGCAAGGGCCATCTTGCTAAGGACTGCATTAGTGCCCGTAGATTTGGTCCAGCTCCTACTACTGCAAAAGGATCCATTCAAAGTCCTGCTACCAGAGGTTCACAACTGGTTTGCAGAGGAAGAGGCAGAGGTAGAGGCAATGCTTCTGGCAGTCAGGGTACTGTTAGCCAGTCAGCACAAGGGAGTACTCCAGCCAGGGTTTACACGATGAGACAGCGAGAAGAGGCTGACACTTCTGATGTTATAGCCGGTACATTCTCTATCTCTGATCAAGATGTATTTGTACTATTTAATCCGGGTTCAACCCACTCATATGTTAGTGCTAGCATAGTTAGTTCCCTTGCAGTTCCGTGTGCCAAAATGGATTTTGAAGTGCTAGTAACTAGTCTATTAGGACAAGAGGTTCGGGTCAATAAAATCTATAGAGATTGTCCTTTAGTGATTCAAGGACACACTTTTCTGTCAGATTTGATTGAAATTCCCTTCAGAGATTATGATATCATCTTGGGCATGGATTGGTTAGCCAGGCATCACACCATGATTGACTGTAGACTGAAGACAGTCACTTTTGGTCTCCCTCTGTACAGTGATATGGTAATACATGGAGAGAGGCAGTTACTGCCATCAAACATCATTTCGGCTACACTAGCCAGAAGGATGATCAGAAAGGGGTGTGAAGCATACTTGGCACATGTGAAAGACACCCAAGTGGGGAGTCCAGCACTGAGAGACATCCCTACTGTATGTGACTTTTCAGATGTGTTCCCTGATGAGTTGCCAGGACTACCTCTGGAAAGAGAGGTGCAGTTTGAGATTGATGTTATGCCTAGTGCGGACCCAATCTCCATAACACCATATAGAATGGCACCAACAGAATTAAAAGAGTTGAAAATGCAATTGCAAGAGCTGCTTGACAAGGGTTTTATCCACCCTAGTGTGTCACCTTGGGGAGCGCCAGTGTTGTTTGTTAAGAAGAAAAATGGCACTCTCCGGTTATGTATTGACTATTGACTGTTGAATAAGGTGACAATAAAGAATAGATACCCATTGCCCCGCACTGATGACTTGTTTAATCAGTTGAGGGGTGCAGCTGTGTTCTTCAAAATTGACCTGAGATCAGGTTATTATCAGCTGAAAGTACAAGAGCAGAGTATTCCTAAAAGTGCCTTTAGAACCCGCTATGGCCATTATGAGTTCTTGGTCATGCCATTCACTAATGCTCCGACTGCTTTTATGGATCTGATGAACACTATCTTCATACCATACCTCGACCAGTTTGTAGTGGTATTCATAGATGATATATTGGTTTACTTGAAGAGTGCGATAGACATCTGCGAATTGTACTGTAAACTTTGAGGGAGAAACAGCTATATGTTAAATTGTCGAAGTGTGAATTTTGGCTGAAGGAAATATCCTTCTTGGGGCATGTAGTATCAGTAGAGGGCATCAAGGTAGATCCAAGTAAGATAGAAGCTATCCTTAATTGGAGGCCACCTAGAAATATCACTGAAATTCACAGTTTTATGGGTTTAGCTGGATACTACCGCCGATTTGTGAAGGGGTTCCCATGTTGGCATCTCCATTGACTAAGCTACTTCGAAAAGATGTAAAATTTCAGTAGACGGATAAATGCCAACAGAGTTTTGATGAGTTGAAGAAATGTTTGACTAAGGCTCTAGTCCTTCCTTTACCTACTTCGGGTAAAGAGTATACTGTTTACAGTGATGCTTCTCACAATGGGTCAGGCTGTGTACTGATACAAGAGCAGAATGTCATTGCCTATTCACCACGCCAGCTGAAACCGCATGAGAGGAATTATCCGACACAAGACTTAGAGCTAGCAGCTATTGTGTTCGCTCTTAAGATTTGGAGACACTATTTGTATGGGGAGAAGTGCTACATTTACATAGATCATAAGAGTTTGAAGTATCTGGGTACTCAGAAGGAGTTGAATTTGAGACAGAGGAGATGGTTAGAGTTGATAAAAGACTATGACTGTCTAATAGACTATCAGCCAGGGAAAGCTAATGTGGTTCCTGACGCTTTAAGTCGCAAGACTATGGCAAGTCTACGGGTTACTCCTTTATCTATGGTACATGAGTTGAGAGTATTGTATGCTAGCTTAGAGATTAATGATAAGGGGCAGACAGCAGTTGCATGGCATGTACAGCCAATGTTGATTGATCAGATCATAATGGCTGCTCAGAATGATCAGAAGTATCAGAAGCTGTTAGAAGATGTCCGGCAGGGTAAGAAACCAGAATTCTCAGTAAGAGATGACAGTCTACTGCTTCACCAGGGCAGAATGTGCATTCCTAATGACGTTGACTTGAGACAGATCATTTTGAAGGAAGCACATGAGTCTCCTTTTGCTATGCACCCTAGTGGCACAAAAATGTATAGAGGGCTGAAAGAACACTACTGGTGGATGGGTATGAAAAGAAATGTAGCAGAATTTATTTTGAAATGCCTAACTTGTCAGCAAGTGAAAGCAGAGCATAAAGTACCAGCTGGTTTGTTACATCCATTACCAGTACCAGAATGGAAATGGGAGAGATTAACGATGGATTTTGTGATGGGACTTCCGAGAACACAGAAGAGCCATGATGCAGTATGGGTCATAGTTGAGAGACTGACCAAGTCTGCTCATTTTCTGCCTGTCCGGATGGACTACAGTTTAGAAAGATTAGCCAAGTTGTACATTGATGAAATAGTAAGATTACATGGAGTGCCAGTATCCATCTTATCAGACAAAGATCCTAGGTTCACTTCTAGATTCTAGGGTAGTCTACAGAGAGCTCTAGGAACTAGATTGAACTTCAGTACGGCATTCCGCCCACAGACAGATGGCCAGTCTGAGAGAGTAATTCATATCTTGGAGGACATGCTACGGGCTTATGTGATTGAGTTTGAGGGCATTTGGGATACACACTTGCCTTTGATTGAGTTTGCTTATAACAACAGCTACCAATCAAGCATTGGGATGCCTCCATATGGAGCTTTGTATGGCAGGAAGTGTAGAACCCCATTGTGTTGGGATGACATGGGTGAAAGAAAGTTGATTGGGCCAGAAATTGTTCAGCAAACTGAAGAGAAAATCAGATTGATAAGAGATCAACTTAAGACTGCATCAGACCGTCAGAAGTCCTATATTGATCTGAAGAGAAGGGATATTGAGTATGCAGTGGGTGAGAAAGTATTCCTCAAGGTTTCCCCTTGGAAGAAAATTATGAGATTTGGCAGAAAGGAAAAACTAAGTCCTCATTTCATTGGGCCATATGAGGTTCTGGGGAGAGTGGGTCCTTTGGCATATCGTTTGGCACTACCTCCAGAGTTGGAGAAAATACATAACCTCTTCCATGTATCGATGCTGAGGAGGTATCAATCTGGCCCATCTCATGTACTACCAGTGAAGGAAATTGAAGTGAATCCAGACCTCACATATGAGGAAGAACCCATAGAGATTCTGGCTTATGAGGTGAAGCAGCTACGGAATAAGCGGATACCGTTAGTGAAAGTGTTGTGGAACCATCATTCGGACCAGGAGGCTACTTGGGAATGAGAGGAGGACATGAGGAGATAGCACCCACAGCTGTTCAAAGATTGATACCAGGTAAAATTTCAAGATGAAATTTATTTTAAGGGGAGAAGAATTGTAATACCCCTATTTGCATAGCTTGTTATATTTCACTGTTCCGGTGACTAGTGTCTGTCCGGACAATTAAGAGAATTAGAACCACATCTAAGACACCTAGTTAAGCCCTGAACACAAATAATTAGTAATTGTCAAATAGTTAAGTATAAAGAAGAAAAACAGAACACAAGAAGTTAAATGAGCCGGGAGTCACAGCGATGGGTGACCTTCTCGGGAATGATTGCGAGGTCAGTTTAAACTCAAATTTCAAACTGTAAAATGTGATGCCGCTGCCCTTTGGACTATTGCAAACACAGTGGAAAAGAGAAAATCACACAAAAGAATTGTTAAGAAAGTCAAATAATTAGGTCAGAAATCCGGAAGAAATATCGAATAACTTACAAACCGGATTGAACCAGCGAGGGGAAATTTGGTCAATTCACCTCTAGAGCTTACTCCTGATCTAATTGTCCAATAAAATTGGAGAAAAGAAAATTTCAGGACCAAGAATTAAATTAAAGAACTAATGGAAAAATAAATGAAAAAGAAAAAAAAAGGAAAAAGGAAAAAGTGTTATTACATCACTTGGATGACATCATGGATGATGTCAAAATTAATTTAATTTTTCCTACAAATTTGGACTAAGTCAAATAGATAATTAAAAGACATAATAACAAAAAAAAAATCAAAAGAAATAAAAATCCTACCTTTCTTCTTCATTTGGCCGGATTACCTCCTCTCTCTCTTCCCTTTGCTTTCTCTCAAAACTCCATGGAAACACAACTCCAAGCTTTTGTAAACCCAAAAATCAACCATAAAACTTGTAGATTTCTTAATTAAATATTGTCTTTGGACCATGCTAAGCAACTTAGGAGCAAAAAGAAGAAAGGAATCAAAGATTTGAGAAGAAGAAATTTTGTCTAAACAAGGTTAGTAATCTAAACTTGAAAATTTGTAGTTAAATGATTATGTTCTAGTTTAATTAACTTAGAAATTGTATAAAATCATAAGAAAATATTTGATGGGGGATCAAATAGGAATTTCGGCCAGCTAGGGTTAGGGTTTGATATGAATGAGTTTGATGGTTTTGAATGGTTATTTGAGGTGAATTAGGTGTGTAAATCATGAATGTACACTTTGAAATGCATTAGATTAAACTTTATGTGTAGCTAGGGTTTTGAGCATGTGAAAAATTGAAGAAAAATTTGAGAATTGGCCAAATGATGTAGTTGACCTTATTTGAGTTGAGAAATGGTCAATTGTGACCATTTGTGGTGTGTATGAATTGTTGGAAACAAGTTCCAATTTGGATTGGTGAAGGTCAATCTATAGGTAGCTTGACCTAGGTCCTTTCAGGGACCAAAATTGAAAATTTACCAACCCAATTGGTGTGAGGCCTATTGCGAATGAAACTAGACACAAAATGGCAGATTTTGCATTTAGGAATCATGCCCAGAAAGTGACCATAACTTAGTGAACAATTAGGCCAAATCCAGAATTAGGCAAACTGAGCTATATAAAAATGACCAAATGAACAGTAGTTACGTAAATGACCATAACTTGGACTAGGAAGGTCTAAATGACCCGAATTTTATACCAAAAGAAAGCTGAGACATAGCACTACAACTTTCATGAAGAAAACAAACTCAAATTTTGACCATAACCTGTTTGAAAAACCACCTCTGACAACCACAAAAGCGCAATAACTGTGAATTTGCCTGCACTGGTAACACCAAATCTGGCCAGCCATGTTCAAATG
Organism: Hevea brasiliensis; assembly: GCF_030052815.1. NCBI lineage: Eukaryota > Viridiplantae > Streptophyta > Magnoliopsida > Malpighiales > Euphorbiaceae > Hevea > Hevea brasiliensis. Next base: position 37,068,998 of record NC_079498.1, on the reverse strand, counting down.
GCCATAACTAGGGCTACAAAACTCCAAATGGGTGATTCAAAAAGGGAAATAAAGTTAAGATAATAAGGAACAACTTCTGTGAAGAAAACTTAGCCAAAATATCACAGCAACATGACCAATGGAATAGTGCAAAACAGAGCACCAAATCTGAAATTTTGGAATTTCACCTAAGAGACTTAATATTTGAGGAAAACAACCAAAACCAACAAGTTAGGTAACCAAAATGTGGTCTGTGGGTGAAATTGAAATTCCCATACCTATTAAGCATTAAAAAGTCAACAATTTGACTTGAATAGTGTCATAAATAGATTTGAAATTGTTTTTGGATTTATGATAAATTATGATACTGAAACACTGTGAAATTGTGTATTTCAGTTGAAAAGAATACCGGGAAAGAACCCGAAGCATCGAGTCAAGGCCAAGAGGCGACTCGTATAAGGTTTGTGCACAACATAGAAATTTCTGTAAATTTTCTTCTGCAAATTGTTTTGAATGAATTTTGATATTAAATTGTGACTTAATTGTATTGAAATGTTTATTATACTTTTGACTTAAATTATTGAAAGTTTACTTGTATGTGTTTGAAATGGCAATAAATGTTTAGTAAATTGCTAAGACAGTTTTGAAACTACAGTGTCATGACCATATATTTGAGTGCCTCACTAGCATGACTAGTGGGGGAAATTAGTTTTGAATTTTGATTCCTTCTCTGGCTGAAGTGTTGAGGTGTGTGCCAGTAGAAGAAGAAATTTGAATGGGACCCATATATTTGAGCTAGCTAGTCTTGTGATTTCTCATAAGCTCCGGCTATTAAGATGAATATTGTTTCGAATGGCATGATATAACTATGTGTTTCTTTTGAAATTCGTTTTGAGACTTTCTAAATGAAATTGTTTGGATTAAAAGTTTATAAATCGTGTTTTATATATGTTTTTCATGTTCATTTTAATATTTGAATAAATGTGATTTGAATTATGCATAAACTATTATTTTAGTATGTTGTGCACCACTGAGTCATAGTACTCAGCGATGGCTGTTATTGCTGTCGCAGATATAGAGACTAGAGGAGCAGCAGAGTGAGCTACTGAGGATCTTGGAGCCACATCCCTGAAGTTTTGTTGGGTATATTTTATACCGTGATTGTAATATTTAGTTTGATGTATGTAAATGTATGTACATGTATAAACTGGTCATGAGCAGTTGTATAGAGTTTGTAATAATATTATTTTGGTTTTGCTAATGCAAAGTTTGGTTGATGAATGTAAATTATTTTTACTTTAATGAAATGAATGGAATTATTGAGTATTATTTTTTATGACAATTGAATTGTGTTGAGGTAGTAGAAAGTTTGATGAAAAAGAATTATTGGAAGTATTTTTACAGGTATTTGAAGAACTGTTTTTCTCAAATATAGACGGCACTCTGCCAAAATTTTTCCAAAATTTGTGTAAAAATAAAAATGGACAAAAATTTTAGCTAGTTTTTAAACTTCTATTAAATGTAAAAAAATGCTCAGCACTTCTAAAAAGTAAGAAAATGGTTTTAAAATCCTTTGTAGGGGACTTAATGAGTTATCGGTAGGTGAAGTTTAGTAGTTCATTAGGTATTCTACGGGATCATGTTATGCCTTACAGAGGGGTAAGGTGTGACAATATTTGAGCACAAAAAGTGATACCATTAAGTTAGTTATATGGTAGCTAAGCAAATGTGCATAATTAACTTGATTTGAAACTGAACATGAGTATAGTTATGTCATTGAGACACTTAGAACACATGTATAGTATATGCTCAATCTAGAGGCAACATAACAACTATTCTAAAGAATAGCCTACAAAGAGCCAAGAAGACTATAATACAAATTTACTAATTTCATTTGCATAGGACTTGTAAAACCATTATGGAGTCTATTCAAAGCAACAATAGAATTTTGGCAAATAACCTTCATAGAACAATCAAGGAGAACAATTTAAATTAATGAGGAATAGTATTGTGATCATATGGTAGCCAAAAATAGGAAACCCATATTTTGTTCATGTGAATAGTAATGTGAACAGTAATGTGAACAGTAAATCACAATCTCAAGCATCAAAGTTGTCAAGCATGCCTAATTCTCTCTTAATGAAATTAAACCTATCTTCACACAAAGGTTTTGTAAAGATATCAGCTAATTGGTGATGTGTATTAAGAAACTCAAGAACAACATCACCGTTTAATACATGATCACGTATAAAATAATGTCTAATGTCTATATGCTTGGTTCTAGAATGTTGTATGGGGTTCTTAGTCAAATTAATTACACTTGTATTATCACATTTAATAGGAATGTGATCAAGAGATACTTTGAAGTCTCTCAATTGTTGCTTGATCCAAAGTATTGGGCTACAACAAAGACCTGCAGCCACATATTCGACTTCGGCCGTGGAAAGTGTAACTGAGTTTTGTTTCTTGCTACACCAAGAAACTAAAGAGTGTCCTAAGATTTAACAGGTACCTGAGGTACTCTTCCTATCAAGGATGCTTCCAGCAAAGTCAGCATCCGAGTAGGAACATAAATCAAAGGATGCATTTCTAGGATGTCATAAACCTAAATGCAATGTACCATTCAAGTATTTGAGAATATGTTTAACAGCATGCAAATGAGACTCTTTAGGACATGATTGAAAATGTACACATAAACATACAAAAAACATAATGTTCAGTCTACTAGTTGTGAGATATAAGAGACTACCAATCATACCTCTACAGAGCTTTTCATCAACCGATTTTCCTTTTTCATCCTTGTCAAGTTTGGTGTCTGTGCTCATCGGAGTTCTACTTGGTTTGCTATTCTGCATTCCAAACCTCTTGATCAATTCTTTGGTGTACTTGGCTTGGTTGATGAAGATACCATCCTTAGCTTGCTTAATTTGAAGCCCAAGGAAGAACTTGAGTTCCCCCATCATGCTCATCTCAAACTCACTCTTCATGGTATTAGCAAACTCTTCACACAAACACTCATTAGTAGTACCAAATATAATATCATCAACATATTTTTGTACAACAAGGATGTCATTTACATGATTTTTAACAAAAAGAGTTGTATCAACATTTCCTTTTGAAAAATCATTTTGCAAAAGAAAGTTACTAAGCCTTTCATACCAAGCTCTAGGAGCTTGTTTCAAACCATACAAGGCTTTAGTCAATTTAAAAACATAGTTTGGAAACTCATGATTTTCAAAATGAGGAGGTTGCTCAACATATACCTCCTCATCAATAAAACCATTTAGAAAAGCACTTTTAACATCCATTTGAAAAAATTTAAAATTCATGTATGATGCATATGCAAGCAAGATTCTAATGGCTTCTAATCTAGCTATGGGGGCAAAGGTTAGTCAATGCCCTCCTCTTGGTTATAGCCTTTGGCCACTAACCTAACTTTATTCCAAGTTATGTTTCCATCCTAATCTAATTTGTTTCTAAACACCCATTTGGTGCCTATGGATGGATGGTCCTTTGGCCTAAGAACTAAGGTCCAAACCTTATTCCTTTCAAATTGATTAAGCTCCTCTTGCATTGTAAGTACCCAACTCTCATCATTAATGGCCTCATCTATGCTCCTAGGTTCTATTTAAGAAATGAATGCAAGGTTATTACATATATTTATGAGAGACGATCTAGCTGTTACCCCTTTTGATATATCACCAATGATTACGTCTTTAGGATGATCCTTCTTGAATGTCCAATTTTTGGGTAGATCTTGTTGAACTTCTTGATATGGAATTGGTTGACCTTGTTTGTAACACCCCTATGTTCGGTAGTGCGTTCTACTGTTCCAGTGACCAGTATTGTCCGAACAGTTAGGATGCCTAGAACTACACTTAGATATGGGTGAAGAGACATAAAATAATGAAATACAAGAAAAGAAAATACAAGAAAAACAAAGAAAAAATAATAGTAATGAAATGTAACCAAGTTAAACGAGCCGAGAACCATAGCGATGGGTAACCGCACAGGGAAGTTACGGCGTGGACCGTTGACTAGCCCTGGACCGCGAGGAACCCTAGAAAATATTTTTAAGACTTAAATAAACATCTATTGAAGTATAAATATCATTAGAAATATCAAAGAAAAATTAATTAATTAGTATAAAGAAAGACGAGAAATCGAGAAAACGAGAAAACGACAAAACTCGGTGTTACTGAAAAATCATGAATGCAACCCGAATAGGGGTATTATGGTCATTTGACACCCCGAGTTGCCTTTTGACTTAAATGTCCATTAAAAATAAATGATATTAAACTTTTAAAATACCATGAAAAATTAAAATGAGATACATTATGTAAATAGTGAAAGTGTGGTGGCCAAATTGCAAAAATTGGAAAGTTTAACATTAAAATAGATTTTTAATCAATTAGTGCTCCACTAACATCACTTAAGTGGACAGCCAAATCCACTAACTCCATCTTCTTCTTCTTCTACATTCTTCTCCAAGCCAAACCAAATTCTCTCAAAAATTCTTCCATGGCCGCACCATACCACAAGCTCCATCTACCATGATTAAGCCATGGTTTCTTGCAAATTTCTTCATTAAAAGTGGTGTATACCTCTTGGGCAGATTATTGGGAGCAAGAAAGTTAAGTTTTGGTGAGGTTTTGAAGAACTTCAAAAGTGGTAAGTGAGTGTTTTCAATTCTTGTTTCATTAAAAGTGTAACCAAGGTTGTGGGTAATTGATTTATGGAAGAATTTTTGAAGTTTGATGTTTTAATGGAAATGTACATTTTGGTAGCCATGGAAATTCTGTATATGGAGCTTGTTTTTACTTGCTTATGGTTGTCTAAGATGTTGTTATTGATGGCAGCATGGATATGTGTATAATGGTTTGAATTTGGACATGTAAATGAGGTATGTCATGTGGTTAATTATTGTAACTGGACTTGGAAAAATTCTGAGTTATAATGTGTTTGTTGAGAGTTGTTACAAGCTGCCAAAATAACAAAAAATGTGAAGTAAAATGTGTTAATATTATGGTACAAACCAGAATTGGCATGGAAGAATTAATTTGGTAAGTGTTGGATGTGTAATTGGTAAGGATAAACAATGTGTAATAGGGCAGTGTACATTTTAGCTTAGAACCTTAAGTGTGTGACTCCAATTGGTATGAGACCAATTGGAGGTGAAACTAGGCACAAAATGTGCCAACTTTCATGAAGGAAGCTTACCAAAATTCTGCCTAGAAGGTGACTTGAAAAATGACCAAATCCGGATTAGTGACTTGAAAGCCTGAAAATTGACCATTTGGGCAGTAGTTAGTGTTTTGACCATAACTCACTCAAAACAGGTCCAAATGACCTAAAATTTTTACTATGAATATTTTAGACATATATCTACAATTCTTATGAAGACACCAAAGCCCAGAAATGGCTAGAACCAAGCCAAATAGCTTGCACAAGTTCAGGTACCAAAACTGGCCAAACCAAAAGTGACCTAAAAATGACCTAAAGTTACCATTTTGGTGCATTCTGTCCAGCATTGGTAAATTGATCATAACTTGGTCTACACAACTCAGAATAACCTGAAATTTTGCCCCGCGTGCAATAAGACATAGATGTACAAGTTTGTAGTTTGGACCAAAACCCAAAAACTGAGGGAACTAGGTTTTCCGGCTAGGTCAAAATAGTACACCGAAATCCGGCAAATTGCAATAAAATGCAATATACTTGAAAGTGAATTTGGTAACATGTACCAACACTAAAAGGCTATAAAATGTGACATATTGGTAACATTGAACCTAATTCATCTAGAGTGCATCGAGGGTCAACATTTTAGGTTGACTAAGGAAAATAATAGAATTCAATAAATTAATTATTAAGCCTTATTGTTAGAGACAATTAAATGAGTACTGAAACACTTCAAATTGTGTGTTTCAGTTAGCAAAGACTCAGGGGAGGGGAAGGAAACACTGAGTCAGGACCAAGAGACATTTATTAGAGGTTTGTGCACAACTAGTTTTTAACTGATTTTGCTCTGAATATTTCATATGATTAAATGACATATTTTTCTTATGTATTATGTTTAACAAGCATTGGATTTAATTCAATGATTATTGAAATTGTTATAGTATATATGAATTTAGCTTTGTGAAATGGTATTTCCACAAGTATTAAGCATTGTTGTGGATTGAATAAATTATGTTTTGGAAAATTGTGATAGAACATATTTTGAATTGTGATGGGCAATTTGCATGGAAAAATGCAAATTTATGATTTGAATTGTGATGAGCATAAAAATTATTGGATATTAGAATTGACTTTGAATCAAATTGTATTGTGATTTATGCTCACTAAAAGGATTGTGATATTGTTTTATATCTCACTATAGATGCTTGACTAGGTTATTACCCGTCTCTCTCATTTGTTGAGAAGACTATGGAGTTAGTTGTGTTTTGATTACCATGGTACATGCACAGGCTTAGATTCTCCTCTTATTAGAGGTTAGATCTAAGTTCTTATTTGTTATGGCCCTTTCGGAAGATTCATTATTGTGATGTGTACTGTGCACGATGATTTGACCTCCCCGACCATAGGGAGTTAGAATCACCCCGAAGATGGCCCTTTCGGATTAGTATTGCATAGTTAGTGAGATAAAGAATGGTTTTTGAGATAAATAATGGTTTTTAAGATAAAGAATGGTTTTGAATAGTAAAGAATTGTGATTTCAATTATGATTTATGTATAATCAATTTTATTGGAATTACCTTAAATGGTTAGTTATGATTTGATAAATTGAATTTTGTGATCAAAGTCATTTTATACAAATGATTTATATTATTGGCAATGAATATTTTGAGTTTTGGAATTTGATGAGTATTCAGATTTCCAAATTATTTTTTGTAAATTTTGTCAATGTATATTGTACTATGTTTTAAATTATAGTTGTGCACCACTGAGTTCACCACTCAGTGATAGCTTTGTATGTTGTTGCAGGTGAAAAGAGCATAGAGCGATTGAGTAAGCTTTTTTGAAGAGACATTCAGATCAGCTCCAGGTATATCATAGGTATACCCATGTACATAGGTTTTGATATATGTATGTAATAATATGTATTTAAATTATTTGAGCAGTTGTATAAAAACTCTTGTAAAATATTTTGGTATGTAATTAAATGTAAATTATTGTAAATGTAAATTTGAGATTTCATTTACTTGAATAGTTTTGTAATATAAATTTTGAGTCTTGTAATCAATAAAATGTTTCTTTATGATGAGATTGATTTGAAAATGAATTGATTATTTATTGAGATTTGAATTATGAATTGAAATGAAGTTATTGGAGTTGTATTTGAGAAAACATATTGGGAGTATTTTCTTTTGCAGGATTGAAGAACTGTTTTCTCAAAATACAGCCGGCACTTTGCCAAAATTTTGAAAAAATTTTATAACACCAGATTTTAATTGATGATTTAAATTTCATGAAAATTGTTTTAAAATCCCTTGTAGTATATCTAATGGGTTATCGGTAGGCGAAGTACGGTAATTCAATAGGTGTACTACGGGATCATGTTACATCTTACGGGGGAGTAGGGTGTGACATTGTTGCTCTTGAGGCTCAACTTGATCAACTCCCAAGTCCTTTAAGGGATCTTCCATGTGTTGATCTTGAATTCCACTAGATTGAGGATCTTCAAGAGTCAACTCATCAAGATTACCTACAACATAATATCCTTTCTAGGACCAAAGTGGTTAGCTTCATCAAATACAACATGCATTGACTCCTCAACAACTAAGGTTCTCTTATTGAAGACTCTATATGCTTTATTAGATGTAGAGTACCCCAAGAAGATACATTCATCAGTTTTGGAGCTAAATTTATCTAAATTATCTTTGGTATTCAAAATGAAGCATTTACAACTAAAAACTCTAAAATAACCTATTTTAGGTTTCTTGCCATTCCATAGCTCACAAGGGGTTTTCTTCAAAATAGGTCTAATCAAAACTCTATTTGAAACATAACAAGCCGTATTAATGGCTTCCGCCCAAAAATAAGTAGGCAAATTATATTCATTTAACATAGTCCTACCATGTTTAAAAGAGTTCTATTTTTTCTTTCAACAACACCATTTTGTTGGGGAGTCCTAGGAGAAGAAAAATTATGAGTGATCCCTAGTGAGTTACAAAACTTATCAAATTTCTCATTTTCAAATTCTCTACCATGATCACTCCTAATAGAAGAGATTTGAAAACCCTTTTCATTTTGAACCCTTTTTGAAAATCTCTCAAAAATATCAAAACATTCATCCTTATGAGTAAGGAATGCAACCCAAGTATACCTAGAGTAGTTATCAATAATCACCAAGGCATAATATGCACCACCTAAGCTAGCCACTTTAGTAGGACCAAACAAATCCATATGCAACAATTGAAGGGGTCTAGAAGTAGATACCTTATGAATAGATTTAAAAGAACTCTTGACTTGCTTACCCATTTGGCATGCATTACACAACTTATCCTTTTGAAACTTGATCTTTGGTAGGCCATCAACTAGCTTATCCTTGTTCAAGTTTGCAAGAAGGTCCATGCTAGCATGTGCAAGCCTTCTATGCCAAGTCCAAGAGTCATCACTAATAGAAACAAAACACTTGACATCTTTGTTAGATAAAGCATGCAAATCAATAACATAAATATTTTCAATTCTTTCACTAATAAACAACATTTTGTTATCACTCATCCTAGACACAAAGCAAGATTTAGACTAAAAAATAACTCTACAGCCCTTATCATATAATTGACTAACACTAAGAAAATTATGTTTTAAACCATTAACCAAAAGCACTTTGTCAAGAATAGGGGAGTTTTCCTTACCAACCTTATTTATTCCCACAATTTTACCTTTACCATTATCACCAAAAGTCACTTTCCCACCTCCATCTTTCTTTTCAAGTGAAAGTCACTTATTCCCAAAAGTCACAATTGGCATTTCTGGTCATGTGTCTTAAATATCCACTATCCAAGTACCACTTGCTTTCAAGCACACCTACACATGATAATTCAATTTACTTTAGGTACCCAAATGTACTTGGGTCCTTGGGGGTTAGTAGTTCCATCATTAAAATCAAATATTCTACCATATCCAAGATGGATTTTCCTAATAGCAAATCTATAATTGGTGTGACCAAACTTGCCACAATAGTGACAATGACCATTGAATCTCCTTATTCTTGGTCTGTATGCATGAGAGTGTGAATATGGTCTCATGAGACTATTCTTTTTATGTATTGAAGGAGTAGAAGCATGAAAAACACAAGTTTATACCATTAAATTCAAAAATTTTCACCTAGGGTCACATGCATCATGCAAGATTTATTTTTATCTATTTGATTTCAATGATAAACAACATATTAAAACTCTTTTAATATGTTTTTGGATTTGTATTTGCCATTTAAGATTTTAAAAATTAATCAGATTAATTTTAGAACCCTAGATTAAATCAAGAATAAACACACTAACCTCTTGATGCACTGCAGTGTATTTGCGCCTTTGAGATTCGTCTTCAGGACACTAGATGTTGTCCCTCTAGCTTGTCCACACCAAGAACACCTATGACAGCCCTTAAACAGCTTCTAAAGCTTTTTCTATTATGTAGAAAATCAAGTTCTGCCTTTTAAGAGATTAAAGATGTAAACAGGATACTAGAAACGATTTCTAGTATTTTTAATTCAAGAGATTGTTTGCTAATCTCTTGGAATAGATGAGAGATGAAGAAGAAGAGAGGGAGAGCCTCAAGGTGGCGGCACAAATGAGAACAGCAGCTGATTGTCATATTTTCTTTTCATAACAACACTTATATAGCTAGGTCAACACATTAAACCCTTGCCACATGTCACCCTCTGATTGGTTCTAAGTTTAATTGACCCAATCACATTGTGCCAAGTGTCAAACCTATATTTAATCTTAATTTTAATCAAACCTATATTTAATCTTAATTTTAATCATCTTACATGATTAAAATACATTTGGCAAGCTTATGCGTAATGCCATGTGTCACCATCTCATGGTGCCACATGTCACCCTGTGAAATGACCAAAATGCCCCTGTGTTTTAATTTTGAGTTCTTAACCCAAAATAATTATTTCTCTTCTTCTAATCAATTTATATCAAATATAAATTAATTAATTAATCTCTATTAATTAATTTCTCATTAATTAAATTCATATTTAAACACTTTAAATATAAATTTAACTTATACTATACATCCAATAATCTAGATTTGATTTCAAGTCATGCTAGGGACTTTGCAATCTAATTGCAAACCAAACCTATTTAATTAATCAATTAAACTCTTTAATTAATTAATTAAATCATATTTAATTAGGTGATAACTTGTGTATGTGTGTGACTTACTAGGCTTATCACTAATTGGCAATGAGACATGATATCAACTCTTAATATCATCAGAATTTCTCACCATAAATGATTTCTCTAAATTCCCAAAAGACTCAGGAAGGGACTGAAGGATCAAATCTGTCTATAGTTGGAAATCCATGTTGAAGTCAAGATGTTCCAACTGCTCAATCAGCCGAATCATCTTGTGGACATGATCCCCAACATTCTGTCCCCCAGACATCCTCATGCGGAATAGCTGCCTAGATATCTCATACCTAGCATTCCTATTGTGCTCACCATACAACTCTTGTAGGTGAAGGAGGATCTCACTCGCACTCTGCATGTTCTCATGCTGCATCTGTAACTCATTACTCATAGAAGCAAGCATGTAACATTTAGCTCTCATATCATGCTCCTTCCACTTGTCCAAAGTTTCATGTTCCTCTTGGGTGGCCTCTGGAGGTAAGGGACCAGGAACATTTGAGTCTAGAACATATCCTATATGTTCAAGGTTCAGGACAAGTTTCAAATTTCTTAGCCAATCAGAGAGATTAGGTCCTGTCAACCTATTGCGATCAAGCATGCTTGCAAAGATATTGGATGGTGGTGGTTGTTCTGTGCTCATTATTATCAGAAAATTAACTGCAGAAATAACTAGATTAATTAGTAAATGTATCATATAATTAACCAAATTGATTATGGTCTTTTAATCAAATTGGTCCTCCCACTAACTTAGCGAATCCTACACTTCCAAAGTAGAAAAACGAAAATCCTAGTTGGATGGATTTCTAGTAGGTGATTGAATTCTTATAATTCTATTGATCATCCTCAGGTATATCCGTTATTGGAATTACAATAAACTATAAGTGAGCAACTCCTTACCCATCACATCTCATGTGAGGTTCAATCCTTTACCTAGCCCCTAATGCTCAAAATCTCAGGTACATCCATTATTGACTTATCTTGCATTAGTTAAGTTGATCCCATTGAGCCAGTAATTATGCAAATAATTTTAATGTCCTCAGGTACATCCAATATTGGCCACCAAACCATTTACATATTTACAACATCTCATGCTTAATAATTATTCTTAAGAAAATCTCTTAAATTAATTACATCTTATGCAACTATTTAAAATTTCCTAAAATAATTACCCCAATGGAGGGCCCATGTTATAATTACTTTAATTATAGCATTTCCAACTTAATCATTTGTTTAGAAGATTTTATGGTCATCCTAATTACTATTAAGGTCTCACTTTGCACATTATCCATTTAGCATGCATATATCATATAATTGCATACATTCCCATACATCTCATGCATTCATGGATAAGCAGTAAATATGGTATGATCATGGACTTTCTAAGGGATTCAATTCTGAGCCACCAAGAATTGAATCAGGGCATTCCTAGGTGCATTTCATTCATTCATTTTACAAGAGTTGCTGAAGGAGTACATAATCAATACTTGATCTTGAATTCCTCCCACTGGTCCCACCAATGCTCTTGACCTCCTTGAACTTCTTGCAATCCAATATTACATAGTAATCCTTGGCCTACCAAGGCGAATTTACAAGAATTAAATAAATGAAATAACAACCCAAAAATTATTACAACCTTAATAATACATGCCCAAAATAAATTAAAATTAATTAATTAATTTACAATCCCAAAGAAACATAAAAGAAATAAATCCAATCACATTGGTCTTTTATAGTCCATGATCATCCATCATGCATATCACTATTTAGCAATTAAATAAAACATACAAACTTAAATTAAATTGAATATCTCATATTCAACTTAAAAATTCAGATTTGAATATGATTAAAATAAATTTAAAAATTCAGATTTGAATCTTATTCAAACAAATTTAAAAATTCAGATTTGAATTACATTCAAACAACCTTAAAAATTCAGATTTGAATCACATTCAAACAACCTTAAAAATTCAAATTTGAATCATATTCAAACAATTTTTAAAAATTCAGATCTGAATATTATTCAAACAACTTTAAAAAATCAGATTTAAATATGATTCAAACAACTTTAAAAATTCAGATTTGAATCACATTCAAACAACTTTTAAAATATTGATTTGAATCAAAATTTAATTGTGTGATTGAAATTCTAATTAAACAATTTAATTAGACATAGGATGAGCTTTTAGATCATACAACAATTGCAAATTAAAAAGCCAAATCATGCACCACCCATGAAGCCCAACAATGCACACCATGTTGGTGTTCTTCAAGCAAGCCGCCACATATCCATTGCAACCAGCAATGGATAAATCATCTCATGATCAAACACACAATTAAATCATATAATCAACAATCTAAATGGCAAATATAGTGGCTCTGATACCAATTGAAGGAGCGAAAGCGTGAAAAACACAAGTTTATATCATTGAATTCAAAAATTTTCACCTATGGTCACATGCATCATGCAAGATTTATTTTTATCTATTTGATTTCAATGATAAACAACATATTAAAACTCTTTTAATATGTTTTTGGATTTGTATTTTCCATTTAAGATTTTAAAAATTAATCAGATTAATTTTAGAACCCTAGATTAAATCAAGAATAAACACACTAACCTCTTGATGCACTATAGTGTATTTGCGCCTTTGAGATTCATCTTCAGGACACCAGATGTTGTCCCTCTAGCTTGTCCACACCAAGAACACCTATGGCAGCCCTTAAACAGCTTCTAAAGCTTTTTCTATTATTTAGAAAATCATGTTCTGCCTTTTAAGAGATTAAAGATGTAATGAGGACACTAGGAATGATTTCTAGTATTTTTAATTCAAGAGATTGTTTGCTAATCTCTTGGAATAGATGAGAGATGAAGAAAAAGAGAGGGAGAGCCTCAAGGTGGCGGCGCAAATGAGAACAGCAGCTGGTTGTCATATTTTCTTTTCATAACAACACTTATATAGCTAGGTCAACACATTAATCCCTTACCACATGTCACCTTCTGATTGGTTCTAGGTTTAATTGACCCAATCACATTGTGCCAAGTGTCAAACCTATATTTAATCTTAATTTTAATCATCTTACATGATTAAAAGACATTTGACAAGCTTATGTGTAATGCCAAGTGTCACCATCTCATGGTGCCACATGTCACCCTGTGAAATGACCAAAATGCCCCTGTGTCTTAATTTTGAGTTCTTAACCCAAAATAATTATTTCTCTTCTTCTAATCAATTTATATCAAATATAAATTAATTAATTAATCTCTATTAATTAATTTCTCATTAATTAAATTCATATTTAAACACTTTAAATATAAATTTAACTTATACTATACATCCAATAATCTAGATTTGATTTCAAGTCATGCTAGTGACTTTGCAATCTAATTGCAAACCAAATCTATTTAATTAATCAATTAAACTTATTAATTAATTAATTAAATCATATTTAATTAGGTGATAACTTGTGTATGTGTGTGACTTACTAGGCTCATCACTAATTGGCAATGAGACATGATATCAACTCTTAATATCATCAGAATTTCTTACCATAAATGATTTCTCTAAATCATTTTATGCACCTCATAGACCATGGTTAACACCTAGCATAGCATGCCATGGCCACCTAATCAGTAATAAAGTTTACCTTAAATGAACCTATAATCATATGTTACCATGCACTAGAATCTCTCTGTTACAAAATCCCAACTCAAGCTGGAGTCATGGTTTATGTCAAACTCCATTTGCTATGAATATTATGTTCTCTTTTAATTCCAGTTCTTGATTAAAAAGATTTTCTCATCAGAAACTCTTTTATTATTAAATCTATCTGTCCTGGCCAGGAACTTGAAACATCAAGAACAATTAAATGAACATAGGATTTTATCTCTATTTACTTAGAGGAACAGATTCCATCTTGATCAACACCTACCTCCATATATAACTAGTAGGAGCCAACACATGCCCATATACCCATACACAGTACAAGTATGAAAGCAGTATCAAACTCAAACTACCTATATACAAGATAACTGTGCTATCTCAGGTCTAAAGATTATATGCACTGATATGATTTATGACAAAACATTGACAAGAGTAAACTCCATGTGCTTGTCATAAGTGTCACTGTTGACCTACTTATTATTTATAAGTGCCTATCATGTTTGTTATATGGCATGAGACTCACCATTCCATCTTATTTATATCTCATATAAATAACTTGGGAACAAACATGAATACAATCTTTCTGGATAAGTCATGTCCTTATTATGAAGTATCCTCGATTGTGAACCTATTTATGATACTTTGTACTAGAAATACTGTCACTCATATTCTTAACAACTTAAGAATAGAATTTCTAACAAAATATCAATGGATCTTTTCTATTACACATAAATATATTATGTAAACGGAAAAGTGGAAATGGCTTTTAGTAATAAAACATGTACAAGATACATACTAAATGATATGCTCTAGGGCATACTACTAACATGTCTATTATGTGAATGTGAGCATGAGGCATGGTGAGTATGATGATAGTTATGAGGCCTAGTAGCATGTCCCCTATGAAGGTTTAGCCTAGATGCAACTCTTTTAGATGTATATGTCCTATGCAACTCTTTTAGATGTATATGTCCTACTTACATTTTGTCTAGAAGCATATTGATGAATTGAGATCTTTCTAGTTTCATTTCCACTAGATGTCTTTGGTTTTTGTCCTCTAGGATTAGAAACCTTTAGACTAGGCATTTGAGGACTAGGCTCATTAGAACTAGATATTTTAACAAAGATGGTCTTGGAAGGAGGTGCTTGGGCAAATTTACTATAGCCAAGTCCATACTTGATGGTAGGAGACCTTTGAGAGTCCAAAATTGCATTAAGTTTGTCCTTTCCTTTAGCAAATTTGGAAAGAGAAGTTTTTAGATCAATAATTTCATTTTTCAATTTCTCATTTTCTAATGAGAGCTCATCTAAAGATTTTTGCATATCATCCCCTAAAGGTTTATCATCCTTAGTTAAGGTCTCATTTTCCTTCCTCAAACTAACTACTTCCTTTTTCAAGAGCTTATTTTTCTTATAAGTTAGTTCTAGTTCATTATTCATAGCTTTAAGAGCACTAACTAGTTCATCATAATAAAATTCAACAATCTCATCATTTAAAGTTACCTTATTAGAGCTTTCCTCCATTGCCATGAAGCACATGTTGGCAACTTCATCATTGATCTCTTCACCTTCACATCTTGTGGATATTGAACATTCCATGCTTCTTGTTCTTCTTAATTCTTTTTCGTCGTCTTCCAAAGCAATTAAGCATATGTCAATCATGGAGTGTTCTTTGAAGCTTTGTTCATGAGCGTCATCCACTTGCAGCATTTGCTTCATTTGTTGATGAGAGGAATAGTTTTTGGTGTATTCAACTTCATCAACTTGACAACAATGGTTAGAATTATACATAGAATCAAGAGAATCCCATATATCTTTAGCATTGGAGCATTTAGAAATTTTAGCATAAGAAAAATCATTTAAAGAAATTCTCAACATATGCATAGCTCTTATATTCAAAGAAAACATATACTTATCATGCTTACTCCATTCACTCTTTGTCTTTGGCACATGCTCACCATCTACTACTTTAATAGGAATGAAGGGACCGTTTTCAACTATATCCCATAAATCCACTCTGTCACACCTTACCCCTCTGTAAGGCATAACATGATCCCATAATATATCTAATGAATTACCAAACTTCGCTTACCCATAACCCATTAAATATACTACAAGGGATTTTAAACCAACTCAATTTGTATCAAATTTAGAAATAGTGATAATTAATTATTAAAGAGCTTTTAAATGAAGTTATATCATGAATTGAAATTTTGATTAATTCAGGATTTTAAAAATTTTATAGAAATTTCGGCAAAGTGCCGACTAAGGAAACAGTTCTTCAAAACCTATTGAAAACACTCCCAATACGTATAATGTCCACAACTCCATTTAAACCAATGCAATCCAATCTCAACTTTCACAATTTCAATCAATCTTAATATCATTTCATTCACTTCAATTTATATATAAAATTTTCAATTCAAGAAAAAGACAACAAAATAATATTATTATAAATTTTATTGTACAACTACTCATTTAGTTCTATAGATACATATGAACAAATAATTTACATCAAAAAGAAATTTACAAAAGTATAAAATATTATACTCGTAAAGGATCCCAAAAATTGCTTCAACTGCAACTATAAGTAACTCACTCTACTACTTTATCTTTCTTCCTCTCTGCGACAACAAGAAAAAGCCATCGCTGAGTAATTTACTCAGTGGTGTACAACAATAATTTTTAAAAATCACTAAAAATATAATCACCCATTGGTAAGCAAAAATTTAAAAATTTTCATAATCGTAGTTCACAAAGCTGATGCCAATATTTTTTTAATAACAATTTATCAAAATAAATTGTAAACAATAGTGTTGCCAATGATTAACACAACTTAGGTCATGACACAAAACTTCACGATCAATGTCGTATTGTGCACCATGACAAAACAATCTACAACCTCACTGATCAAAATTAATGAGGGAGGTGGCTAGCTAGCTATATGAGTATTCATCCAAACTCAATCTCAAACTGGCAAGCTAGAGAGGGAGGAACATAATCAAACTCAACTCCATAGATAGAGGAGGAACACAATAGAATTGTCATGCCAAGTGTGATTTCAAAGTCAAATTCAAAACCATATTATTCAAATATTTCATACAAATCACTAATCATATTTCATTCCAAATTCTCATTTATAAAGTTAGCAACACACTATTTCTCAAATAAAATTCTCAAAGCCATAACAATAAAAAATTATTCACAATGCTTATTCAAATAGCTTTTCAAGTACAAACAAATAATTTAAAATTTGTTGTGCACAAACCTCCTTTGCTTGCCTTAACTTAATCCACTCTTCCTCCTTCCTTGGAAGGCTCTTTTCCAACTGAACACATAATTAAAGTGTCTCAATACTCATCCTAGATGCTTCCAATAACTAATCCAATAATTGTACTACACATACTTAAGTTATTTATAAAGTTTCATAAGGTTTGAGCTCTTTGAATTTGATGTTATTGTGGTTACTATTCACATTACTATTCATGCAAATTTTTTACTATTTCATAAATAGTAGGTATACAAATTCTAATTTCATGCTAGTACCACATTTTGGGTTATAAACTTGTTGGCCTTAGTTGTCAATTACAATTCAAGTCTTCCTAGAAGAAATTTCAAATTTTCAATTTTTGTCTCCAATGTTTACTGTTCCATTGGACCAATCTATAGTGGGAATTTGGCTAAACTTTGTTCACTAAAGTTGTTCCTTAATGTCTCTACTTTAATTCCCTTTTTGAATGACTCCATTTGGAGTTTTGCAGCTCAAGTTATGGCATTTTTACTATAACTGGCCGAATTGGTCCATGTCCAGAATTTTTGGGCAGTTTTTGGTTCTGGCAGTTTTAATGAGCTAACTTTGGTTAGCAATTTGATTAGGTTATAGTCAGAATTTGGGTTTCTGTTCTTCATAAAAGTTGTTCTACTATGTCTAAACTTTCCTTGAATCAGTCATTGGAACCTTTCTACACAAAGTTATGGCCATTTGAACATGTGCTATTCAATTGGTCAATTTTATCCAAAATCATAACACTAATTACAGATTCAAGCCAATTTTAGGTCAACTTGGGGTCAGTTTTTGGGCAAGATTTCTTCATGAAAAATGTGGCATTATGACCCTAATTTCATATCCAATTGGCCTAACACCAATTGGAGCATCATAATTCCATTTATGGCCATTTAACCTTGCTAGACTCATTAGTCCAAAATTCAACAATTCCATAACCATCACTTCACTCAATTTCATTCATCAATTCTCAATTATAAGCACACTAAATGACCATATTTAAGCTTCACAAACATCAATTGGTCAAAAATTCTTAAAAACCCCCAATTTCTTCCAAAACCCTAGCCACAATAAACCCTAGTTCTCCAAATTTCACAATTCATGCAATTCATGTCATTCTAACTATACAAACCAATATAATTCATCACCTAAGTTCAATTACATGTTTAATTCCAATCAAACTCATCAAACCCTAATTCCCATCAAGTTGGCCTAATTCCCTACACCACTATTCTTGCATGATGTTTTTCAATTTTTCAAGTAATTCTCACTTGCTCAACATTATTTTCATAAGTTTAAACTAATTTACACTAAAAGAGAGAGACTTACCTCTATGAGCTTTTAAACCTTGAATTTCCCACACTTAGTTCTTGAGCTTCTCGCTTCTATTCTTCTATTGGAGGGTGAATTAAAGGGTTTTTACTAATTTGGGGTGTTAATTGAAGAAGAAAGAAAGGATTTGAAGCTTGAGAAATTTGGAAATGGAGGTGTAGAGAGAGAGGGATGGTGGCCGGCTCCTTTGAGGAAGATGACTCAATTTTTTTTTCCTTTTTATTTGCATATTATCACTTTTATACTTATCCAAAAATAATTTAATTAAATTATAAATTTTTATTATGTCATACTTACATATTGATGATGTCATAATCACTTTAAAAATTGAATTTTTCTTTTCTTTTTCTTTTCTTCCATATACTTCTTTATGTTTTTAATTCTTTTTTATAATTTTAATTTCCTACATTTTTAATGGACATTTAAGCCAAGAGTCACCCCTAAGGGTGAATTGACCAAATTGCCCCTCATCGATACAATCCGTCTTTCTAATAGTGTTCAGTAACTCCTTGAATGCTGATTCAATTATTTAAACTTGTTTTCTTTCCTTTTCTGTGGTTTTCACATTCCCATTAGTTTCGTAATTATCCCTTGGTTTGGGGTGTCATAGGGTCCCACACGAATTTAGGGTATCAACTGAGCTTGCAGTCACTTTCCGGTTCGGTCACCCATCACCGGGATCTCGGCTCATTTAACCGATTATGCTTTGTTTTTCTTATTCCTATTTCACCTTCATGTGATTTCTATTAATTTTTATTTATGGCTTTTCTATATGACTTAGATACATTTCTAAACATCCTGATTGTCTGGACAAACACTAGTGACCGGAATAATAGAATGTATAGCCTACTTAGTATGGGGGTGTTACACATTCCTTCTGATTTAAGGAAGTAATACATCATATTCTTCCAATAGAAAAAATCATGTCCATCAAAGAAAGGGGGTTTTACTATCGATTGACCTTCTTGTGCATTGAAGGTTGCCATTAATCTTTGCTCCAAGATGATTAAGTATTTGAATGGAGACCAGCTCTGATACCACTTGTTGTGCCTTGTACCAACCCAAGAGGGGGGGTGAATTGGGTTCTAATTGCAAAATTAAAGATTAAAAGAAATTTAAACACAAAGAAGAGAAAGGGAAGAATGATAACATAAGAGATTTATAGAGGTTCGGCTATCCTAAGCCTGCGTCCTCTTCTCAAGACCCTCCTTGAGAGTTAACTTCACTAAAATTCTTCTTTGGGTGAAGAATAAACCCCTTAAAATCACCACAAGAGCAAACCCTTGCTCTTTTACAAATCCCTTTACACTCAAGAGCTATTTAAAGCTCTATCACACTGAAAATTACAATAAGTACTCACAATAACTTTAAATGAACTCTCAAAACAAAGAATTTACAACTCAAATATCAAGTTCTCAACATTAACTATGATAGCTCAAGTTCTAGAGAGAGAATGAAGAAAATCTTTAAAACACAATAAATTTCTAAAAAGATTGTTGTTATCAAAAAACTTATTTCCAATCATAAATGGTGCCTATTCAACCACCCAATGCTCTATTTTATCGAGTTGCAAAAACCCAGGTTCGGCTGCTGGAGTTATTTACTTCGGCTGCCAAAGGTTGAAGCGCCAAAAAATAGCTTTTGAAAAGCCACTTTCGGCTGCTGGAGTGCTCTTTGGACAAAATGGCTTTTAACGCTCAAAAATCATGATTTAAATAATGAACTTCGGCAGCCAAACTTCCCACTTTCGGCTGTCAAAGTGCTTCCTAGATAGAAAGTATCAAAAGAGCACTTAGGCTTTAGAAATGCATAACTTTTTTATCAGAACTCAGATTTTCGATCCTTTTGAACCGTTGGAAAGCTAATTTGATAAAATTTTCAATGAAAACACCTTCAAAAATAAATTTGCATTTTTCAAATGTGAAAATTTCATTTTAGTCCCTCTTGGTCAAGAAAAAGTTACAAGTAAAGACACTAAGAAATTAAGAGTTTAAAAAACTCAAAACTTTTTGATCCGAACTCAGATTTTTGATCCGTTTGAACTATTGAAAAGCTAATTCAATGTATTTTGCAACTAAAATACTTTTCAAAATTAATTTTACATTTTTAAAAATTTATTTAATTTTTCCTTGATAAAGAATTAGGTGAAAACTAAATTGAGCAAGATATTCTTAGTACCACCTAGACTTTCTGTAACACCCTCCCTGTAGCAATTCCGTACATTCTACTGTTTCGGTAATCGGTGTCGGTCCGGATAGCTAGAACATCAAAGTGAGGAACAATAATTAACTCAAATATTAATAAGAAAAATTTAGGAAAAAATTTAGAAATAAAATACAACCAAGTTAAATGAGCCGGTGCCCTAGCGATAGGTAACCTAGTGAGAAGTTGCGGTTCTAGCAACTAGGAGCCCTAGACCCGAGGAAAAAATTATAAAATAATTTTTGGGACTCCAGAGAAGGGTCATTGAGGTTCTTATGGCATTAGAATGCCAAGAAAATACTTAAAAAAAATTTTTCAATCGATACAGACAATTTTAGCCCGTTAAGCCAAACGAAGGGCATTTTGGTCATTTCGTCTTTAGAGATGATTTTTGGCCGACTTGTCCAGTTAAGAAAATAATTATTATGATCTAAAATATGAATAAATATTGCTAAAAATTAAATTGAAAATGAGTAGAGAAGAGAAGAAAAGAAAATGAAAGAAAATGCTAATTATGACATCATATGATGTCATTTAAATTTCCTCCACCAATCACAATTTGTTAAACTCATTAAAAGAGATAAAAGAGACCAAAAAATTGAAAAACCAATCTGCATCTTCAACCTTTGGGCAGCCAAAAACGTTGAGAGAGAGAAGGAGAAGAGGTTCCACCATTTTCAAGCTTAAAAGCTTGAATTTCCTCTCCATTTGTTCACCAAAATTGCCAAGTCCCTTCATAAAAATTTGATCTTTCACCTAGAAAAAGCTATTGGCAGCCAAAGAAGAAGAGATTAGGGAGGTTTAATCAAGGTTAAGTGAAGCTCAAAAAGGTTAGTGCACTAAACAATTTCTTTTCTTTCTTTAATCTTGTAAGCATGCTAAATCAAGTAGAAATTGTGTAAAATTAAAAGAAAAACTTGAGTAAATGAAATCTCTAAATTTGGAAGCCATGAGAAAGTTTAAGGATTGTTGGTTTTTGATGAAATTAAGTGGCTTAATTATGTTGTTGATGAGTATGGATGATGGATAAAGTGATTTGGTATGAGTTTGGTGTGTGTATGCCATGAATTGGAAATTGGAGTTAGGGTTTGAGCATGAAATTGAGACTTTGATCATGTAATTATGAAAGTGAGTTTTAATGGTCAATTAGTGACCATTTGGTTATGGGTAAACAAGAAATGAAGTGTGTTTAGTGATGGGATTTTGGTTTAGTGTGGCTGCCCTAGGTGACCTGCAGAATTGGACATGAGTCCCGCAGATTTAGGCAGCCATAACTTGAATTGTAGAGGTTCAATTGGTGCAAGGCTAATTGGACATGAAACTAGACACATAATGGCACAACTTTGGTGAAGAAACCATGCCCATAAGACCAAATCAAGTGGACCAAAAGCTTGCCCCAATCCGGGTGACCTGCAGTCTATTTCTGCAGAATGACCAAATGAACAGTGTTTGGTCATTTGGCCATAACTTAGTGTAGAATGGTCCAATTGACCTGAAATTTTACCAACAATAAGCTGAGATATAGACCAACAACTTTCATGAAGAAACCTAACCCAAATTATGACCAGAACCTATCCAACAAGTGAGTTGCAGTCACTGTTCACTGCACTGTAGATATGGTTAGTCCAGAAAAATTTCAATCCGGCCAGTTGTGGTTTTTGGACCATAACTTGAGCTACAAAACTCCAAATGAAGTGATTCGAAAAAGGAAATTCAACTAGACAAAATAAGGAACAACTTTCATGTTGATCATTTTGCCAAATTTTCACTGTAAAAATGACTAATGGAACAGTAAAAATAAAGCATGAAAACTGAAAATTTTGTCCAATTAACATTAAGCTTAGAAATGGTATTGGCAACCAATACCAATAAATTTTGAATGCAAAATGTGGTATGTTGGGAGTATTAAAATCAATGTACCTATTGTCTATGCAAAAGTCAATATTTTAGTTGACTAATGAAATGAATAGTAACATTCAAACTTGAAATTCAAAAATTGTGAAACTTAAAAGTGCAAAATGCCCTAGTAGGCCTAATGTGATTGGTTTGGATAGGTTGGCATGGCAATAGGGTTCAGTTAGCAGTACTGCACATGGCATTATGCCATTCTTTGATTTCATGGCTTTTAGCCATTCTGACATTATGTTGATACTTGGCCTTGTGCCTAATGTTATCTGACTTATTAGTTACATTGCCTGCCGGAGACACTTATGTGACCGATGGTGCGACGGCCTGAGGTACTTGATACCCAGTGCCAATTTACCCATTTATCCAGTCCAGTCGTCCAATATAGGTTACTTGGGCAACCAAAAATGAAAGTGGATAAATTTAATGAAATAATGAATATAACAAGTACAAAATAAGTAAGACTACAAATACTCATCGAAAATTTATTTGCAATGAGACATCAATACATTCACTGCATATTTATTTTCTATTATTTCTTTTTATTTTATTATTGGCACCACTAAGCATTATTGCTTAGCGCATTGCTTTTGCCACACGTAGGTTCTGGAGAGACTGACCGAGAGCCTAGCAGACCACAGACTGGGTGAGACCTTCTGCAGCTCTGCATAGTGTCCATGTCACCTCACCGACGTCAGTGCATTAGTAGGACACTAAGTTTTATTTTGGGTATTTTGTAATTAACTTTTATTTTCTTATATGTAATTGAAACTTATGTAATGTATTTTGGTATTAATGTAAATAGTGGAAATTGTGTTTATGAATGAAAAATTGAATATTTATTTATGACTTTTACATGATTATCATATGAGATGAATGATTGAGGAATGGAAATGTTGTTGAAAAAAATATTGGGATTTTGTTGATGAAATGGAGTTTGGGATTGATTGAAAATATTGGAAGTGTTTTTCACAGGTTCCGAAGAACTGTATTCTCCATTTTTAGCCGGTACTCTGCCGGATTTTCTATAAAATTTGCAGAACCTCAATAAATTTATTATTTCAATAAATGACTAAAATGAATTATATTTCATAAATTGTACTCCATAACTATGAAAAAAAAATTAAATTAGGAAGAATAAAAATGATTGAATTAAAATAGGGTGTTCCGGTACACTGTGTGGCATACCTTGCTCGGCTACACTGTAGACGGGTAAGGGGTGTCACATTTAGTGGTATCAGAGCACAGTTTAGGCGTTTCTGGGCCTAGATCGAGTCCATACCATACATTGCATTTGTAAGAGTCGAGGTGACACTAATGCAGATCTATTTGTCTTTGTTATTTTGATTAAGATATGGACCCCACATCTCAGAGGGCAGTTGAGGAGGAAGTGGAGAGTCATGCTCCACTGCGATGGCGAGGCGGGGTAGGGAGAACTGCTCCACCAGCCTCAGTGAGCTTGCTCGGCCTCCATAGGCCATGTTTGACAAATGGCCGAATTCTTGAACAAATGGTGAGGTAATGCCACCACCACCACCACCACCACAGCACAAATAACAACAGGAAAGACTAAGAAAATTTGGAGCGGTGGATTTCTTTGGAAGAGAGAAGATGATTACTGTTGCGGTGAAAATTGGTTGAGCAGGAATAGGAAGGGTTTTAAAACAACTCCACTGCACTCGAGCAAAACCTAGAAGTCGCCATATCTCTGTTGCAAGATGATGCATATGAATGGTGGGATCTGATTGTATAGTGAAGTGCAACCAGAAGTAATAACTTGAGACTTCTTCCTCTCAGAATTCAAGAAGAAATATGTGGGTAGTGTATACCTGGAAGAGAGAAGAAGAGAGTTCATTAACTTGAGGCAGAGACAGCTGACAGTGGCCGAGTATGAAAAGGAATTTGTCAGATTGAGCCGCTACGGAAGGGAGATAGTCCCTAATGAGGTTGAAAGGTGTAAAAGATTTGAAGAGGGATTAAATGACAACATAAAGATCATGATCACTGCCTTGGGAATCACAGACTTCACCAAGTTAGTGGAAGCTGCAATAAAAGTTGAAAAAGTTAGAATAAGTGAGCAGACCAGAAGAGAGAGACAGCAGAAGAGGAGCCCGGGTCAGTCTAGTTCATCTCCTGCACCTGGGAAGAAGTTCAAAGGTCCACCTGCACAGAGTTCAGGTCAACCACAAGGTCAGGGTCAGTCTCAGGGGCCCAGGCCATAGTTCACCCCTAGGAGAGGTCAGTCCACACCATCAGTGGGCAGCTCTCCAGGGACGGGGTTTAGGGGACTAGCCCCAGCATCTTCTGCATGTCCACATTGCCTGAAGTGGCATAAGGGGGAGTGTTGGAGAGTGACTGGTGCCTGCTTAAGGTGTGGGTCGACAGAGCATCAGCTGAGGAACTGTCCACGCAGAACTACTACAGCTGCTCCAACACAAGCAGACAGACCTGCTCCTGCACCACAAAGGGGTAAGAAATCTGGCAAATTTGAGACAATGGGACCATCACAGAGGCCTGCATCTGAGCCAGCAGAGAGGCTTGAGGGCAGACCACCTGCCAGAGCCTATGCCATGAGAGCTCAGGAGGAGCAAGATGCCCCGGACATTATCAGGGGTACATTCTCCCTCTACAATACATCTGTGCATGCATTGGTGGATCCAGGATCCACTCATTCATACATCTGCATCAACCTACCCGTAGAAAAGGGGATACTAGTAGGGGAGAGTGACCAAGACATTCTGGTCACTAATCCATTGGGCCACAGTGTAGTGGTGAACAAAGTGTACAAGGTTGCCCGTTAAGGTGTAACATCCTCCGCAACTCGTACATTCTCTTCATAGGTGACGATTAGGTCGGACAAGAAACGTCCGGAAAAATATTTAAACTAAAGCGAGGAACCATAATTAACCCAAATATTAATAAGAAAAATTTAGTAAAAATTTTAGAAATAAAATACAATCAAGTCAAATGAGCCGGTGCCCAAGCGATGGGTAACCCAGAGGGAAGTTGCAGTTCTCGCAACTAGGAGCCCTAGACCCGGGGAAAAATTCATAAAATAATTTTTGGGACTCCAGAGAAGGGTCATTGAGGTTCCTATGACATTAGAATGCCAAGAAAATATTTAGAAAAATTTTCAATCGGTACAGCCAATTTTGACCCTTTAAGCCAAACGGAGGGCATTTTGGTCATTTCGCCTTCAGAGGTGATTTTTGGCCGACTTTTCCAGTTGAGTAAATAATTATTATGACATAAAATATGAATTAATGTTGATGAAAATTTTATTTGAAGTTAGTAAAGAAAGAAGAAAAGAAAAATCCATAAAAATGCCAAATATGACATGATTAGGGTGTCATTTAAAAGCTTCTGCCAATCCCATTTAAACAACTATTTAATTAACTAATAAAAAGAGATAAACAAGGCCAAAGGAATTAAAATACAGCTGCCTTCTTCTTCAGCCAAAACGTGAGTTTCTCCTCCATAACCCTCCATGAGAGTTTCCTTTAATTACTTCCATTTCCCATGAAATTCCACTACTAAACCCTAAGTCACCTTCACTAAAACTTGTCCATACCTCTTGGGAAAGTGATTGGCAGCCTAGAAAAGGAAAGAACGTGAAGAATTTGAGCTCTTGAAAAGCTCTCAAGTGAGGTTAGTGCTTATTTATATAAGTATTTCTTTTATTTCATGTTAGGAACTTGAAATTGTTGTGAAATGGTAGATTAAATGAACTAAACTCATGTATATGTACCCTATGAATTTTCGGCAGCCCTAGGAAGGAATGAGTTTGATTGTATTAATGGACTTAGAGTGAATTAGAGATTATGTTCAAAGTGTATACATATATATATACAAAGAATGAAAGAGTTAACTAAAGAAATTTGTGAAAACCATGACTTTGAGCTAGGGTTTAGGAGTAAAATGTGGACTTGGCTTATGAAATGGTTAAAGAACATTCTAATGGTCAATTAGTGACCATTTGAGGTAAGTTGACCATAAATTGGACTGAAATATAGCATGGCAAAGTGAATGAGTATGCTGCCCAATGAGTGCAGTAGGGTGGCTAAGATTTCAGTCCACTTGGACTGCCATACCTTTGGCTGTGTTGGTCCAATTGGTGTTTGGCCAATTGGACATGAAACTAGGCTTATAATGGCACATTTTTGCTGAAGAAACTATGCCCAAAAGACCAAAGCAAGAGGACCAAAAGTTGGCCCCAATCCGGATACCAAATGACCAAATAAGCGATTCATTTGGCCATAACTCACAATTGACCTGAAATTTTTACACAACAAGTTAAGACATAGATAAACAACTTTCATGAAGAAACCTACCCCAAATTATGGCCAGAACCTATTCAAAAATGCAATCACAATCACTGTTCATGGTACTGTAGATTTGGTAATTCTGCAGTTTTGGCAATCCGGCCAGCTTTGGTTTTTGGACCATATCTGGAGCTACAAAACTCCAAATGGAGTGATTCAAAAAAGGAAATTCAACTAGACAAAATAAGGAACAACTTTCATGTTTACCATTTCCTCAAATTCCCACTGCAACAGGGCCCAATGGAACAGTAAAGTTGGGTCACAAAAACTGAAAATTCTGCTCTCTAGGTTTTAGGTTTGGAAATGGATTTAGGAGTTAATTCCAACAAATTTTAAATGCAAAATGTGGTATGTTGGGAGTGTCAAAACCAATATACCTATTTTCTATCCAAAAGTCAACATTTTTGTTGACCAATGAGGTAAATAGTGACACCAAAACTTGAAATTCAAAATTTGAAATTAGAAATGCATCTAGGGGACTTTAAATTGCAATTGGCAATTAATACTAGCAAATGTAAAACTCAAAATGTGGGATCTTGGTGTAATTAGAATTAACATATCCCTTAAGTATGAAAAAGTCAACATTTTGGTTGACTAGTAAGGTGAATAGTAATCAAAATGAGTAACAAACTAAGATGAAGACCTAGAACCAATTCTAAGCTTAAATGCTTAGAATTGTATGACAAATGTGGACTATGTATCTTAGTCAAAATTGTTAAAAGGAAATTAAGACCATAAATTTGAAATCCATGAAATATTCATGGATTACTTGAAACATGAAAAATAAGTCACCTAATTGATGTGAATAGATAGTTAGGGCTTATATGCCCATCACAAATGGAATTCATAAAATATTAATAACTCAACTTGAAATATAAAATTTGTGACTACATAAGTAGATTCTTAAATGTATAAATGAGAAAGGAAAAATGTTTTGAATACAATGGTACATGTGAACCATTGTTTAGAATTGTGATCAATATGAATAACATAATGAATGAATAAATGAACTATATTAATGTATGAATGAGACATTAGTTCTTATTATTATAGAAAGGAGAAGTATTTTGAGTACAATGGTATAAAAGGATAATTGATGTGAATTGTGATCATATAAATGATCAAATGAATGTATGAATTATAATTGAAATTTCTCATGAAATAATGAATTCATAAAACACAATATATTAATATTTAATGATATTATGTGCCCTTGTATTGCCTAGACACGTGTGTCAGATTGGATAGATTGGCATGCCAATAGGGTATTGTTTTAGCAGTACTGCGAAAGGCTTTATGCCCGTATTTAAGGCTTTATGCCCGTATTCATGGCTTTATGCCCGTATTTATGTCTTTATGCCAACATTCATGGCTTTTATGCCCGATTATGTGTTATCATGGCTTTTTAGCCATCTTGTTTATACGTGGTTGACGTTCTGCGTCCCATGGTATGACGGCCTGAGGCACCGCGGTGTCCTATGCCAACGACCTGTTATCCAGTTTAGTCAGCCTGTCATAGGTTACTTGGGCAATGTAATTTATTGAAACAAATTAAGACTATTAGTAACTAAAAATATTAGAAATCAAATAAATGAGTTAATAAGACTTCAAAAGAATTAGTTACAATTATGAAATGATCCAAACCACATAAAAATTGTTAAGTAAAATGATAAAAGAGTTGCAAAAATAGGTATAACTTAACTAAATATTTTAAATGTATCTTCTATTGCTATATAAATATAAACTGAGTATTTTTATTAATTCTGTATGTTGTACATTATCACTGTGAATTTCGGAATTAAACGCTTCCAAAGCGAAACAAATAAGAACAAAAGATAATTAATATTAGACACATTGTATTAAATTAAATTGATTCTTAAATATTCAAATTATGCTTCGTTCTTTCTTTGTTTGTATATTTTATTTTCTTGTTCTATTATTGCACCACTAAGCAGCAATGCTTAGCGCGATGGATTTGTTTCCTCGCGCAGGTACTTTGACTAAGATTTTTGGAGTCCAGATTTGCAGAAGTGGCTGGAGTATTCAAGGTTGTCACCTCCTCAGCAATGCATGTAGATAGGGCCCATATAGATCATATTTTGTATTTAGTATAAAATGCTAGATATTGTATTATAATGTAGAGTATGAGCAGGTAATTAATAGAAATGTAATGTAATTTAATAAATTAGCTTTTTCATATGTACTTAATTTATATATCATGTAAATTATGAAATTATGTAAATTAAAGAAATTTGAAAATTTTACTTATGTGATTTGAGCATGAATGAGATTGTATGGATTCGAAGACAAATTTGAAATATATAGATAATGCATGGAAATGAATATGAAATTGAGATATATGAATGAGATATGAATTATGAGATAGTTATGAAAATAATTGATGAGATTTTATTTGTAAAATATTATTGAAACTTTCAAACAGGTAAATAGTAAAATACGTCAACTGGTAATAAAATAGGGGAAACTGCGCTGGTTTCTCCATCAAAAAATAATTAATATTAAAATATAACGAGATCAAAATATGAAAGGAATAAAGTAAGATAAGATAGGATGCTCCGGCACCGATTGTAGCATGCCTTGCTTGGCTACACTGTAGTCGGGTGAGGGGTGTTACATAAGGATTCAGGGGTATGAATTCTTGACAGACTTGATTGAGTTGCCTTTCCATGAGTTTGACGTGATTTTGGAAATGGACTGGTTGTCACATCATTAGGCAATGGTTGATTGTAAACTGAAGAGGATTTCTTTGAAAACTCCTGAGGGTAATGAGATTACAATTATGGGGGAAAGGACGGATTTCTTGTCCAATGTCATCTCAGCCACAGTTGCAAGAAAACTTATGAGAAAAGGCTGTGAAGCCTACCTAGCACATGTGGTGGATACTAGGCAGGCTAAACCATATCTGTGTGACATACCCACAGTAAAAGACTTCCCAGATGTGTTTTCTGAAGAATTGCTTGGCTTGCCACCAGAAAGGGAAGTCGAATTTGCTATTGAGATACTGCCGAGTGCAGCACCAATCTCTATTGCTCCTTATAGGATAGCACCCACAGAATTGAAAGAATTGAAAATTCAGTTACAGGAGTTACTAGATAAGGGGTTCATACGGCCCAGTGTGTCACCATGGGGAGCTCCAGTGCTATTTGTAAAGAAGAAGGATGGGACTTTGAGGTTATGCATCGATTACCGGCAGTTGAATAAAGTAACTGTGAAGAATAAATATGTTGCCTAGAATTAATGGTCTGTTTGATCAGTTGAAGGGAGCAGGAGTATTTTCTAAAATTAATCTCAGATCAGGGTATCATCAGTTGAGGGTGAAGGATGCAGATATGCCAAAGACTACATTCAGGATCCGGTATGGGCATTATGAGTTCCTAGTGATGCCCTTTGGCCTAACAAATGCACCAGTGCCATTCATGGACCTTATGAACCGTATCTTCCATCCATACCTAGATCGGTTCGTAGTGGTCTTTATTGATGATATTTTGGTGTATTCCAAGACCAGGGAAGAACATGATGAACATTTGAGAATTGTTCTGCAAACCCTGAGAGAAAAGAAGCTGTATGCTAAGTTGTCAAAGTGTGACTTCTGGTTAAATGAAATTGCATTCCTTGGACACATAGTGTCAGCTGATGGGATTAGAGTGGATCCCAAGAAAATAGAAGCAGTGATGGAATGGAAGCCTCCCAGGAATACAACTGAGGTCAGAAGTTTCTTAGGGCTAGCTGGGATTACAGAAGATTTGTGAAGGGATTTTCCTTAATAGCTGCTCCAATGACCAAGTTGTTACACAAGAATGTCAGATTTGACTGGAATGACAAGTGTCAGACTAGTTTTGAGAAGTTGAAGGCCATGTTGACAGAGGCACCATTGTTAACATAGCCAGTTTCAAGAAAGGACTTTGTGGTCTATAGTGATGCCTCTCATAATGGGTTAGGGTGTGCATTGATGCAAGAGGGGAAGGTGGTTGCTTATGCTTCCAGGCAGCTAAGGCCACATGAACAGAATTACCCTATCCATGATCTAGAGCTTGCAGTAATTATCTTCACACTGAAGATATGGAGGCACTACTTATATTGTGAAAAGTGCTATATTTACACAGACCACAAAAGTCTAAAATATTTGCCAACTCAAAAAGAGCTCAACCTTAGACAGAGGCGATGGATTGAATTCCTGAAGGACTATGATTGTGTAATTAACTACCATCCTGGGAAGGCAAATGTATTTGCTGATGCTTTGAGTAGAAAATCCATCACAGCTTTGAGATCATTGAATGCCCGTCTATCTTTGGTTTGAGATGGAGCTATTTTGGTTGAGTTGCAAGTGAGACCAAACCTATTACAGCAGATTTTAGATGGGCAGAAGGTAGATGAGAAGCTAAAGGCTATTATGAGAAAAATCCTAGAAGGGAAAGAAACTGACTATGAAGTAAAAACAGATGGGTGTCTATACTACAAAGGAAGACTGTGTGTACCAAATGATGGGGAATTGAAGGCCAGTATTCTAAAAGAGGCACACATCAGTGTGTATGCTATGCACCCAGGAAGTACAAAAATGTATCATGATCTGAAGCTTCAGTATTGGTGGCCTGGTATGAAGAAGGACATAGCTGACTATGTGACTAAATGCTTGACATGTCAGATAGTCAAGGCAGAACATCAAGTTCCATCAGGTTTGCTACAGCCTATACGCATACCTGAATGGAAATGGGATCGGGTCACCATGGATTTTGTAAGTGGTCTACCTCTCACCCAAAAGAAGCATGATGCAGTATGGGTGATAGTAGATAGATTGTGAAGTCGACACACTTCTCGCCAATTAGGACTGACTACTCACTAGAGAAATTAGCAGAATTGTATATCAGTGAGATAGTTAGATTGCATGGAATTCCACTTTCCATCATATCTGATAGGTTTACATCGAGATTCTGGAAGAAGTTGCATGTCCTTGGGTACACAACTCCACTTCAGCACAGCTTTCCATCCTCAGACGGATGGCAATCAGAAAGAGTAATTCAGGTAAACAATTGAAATCAATTAAACTAATACACATATTGAACTGAAATGAATGTGAAATATATGTCAGTTCCTTGAGGATATGCTGAGGAGTTGTGTCATTGAGTTTGAGGGAAGTTGGGATAGATACCTTCCACTGGCAAAATTTGCATACAACAATAGCTATCAAGCTAGTATCCAAATGGCCCCGTATGAAGCACTGTATGGGAGAAAATGTAGAACTCTAGTGTGCTGGACTGAATTGGGCGAAGATAAACTAGTAGGGTCAGACCTGGTGAAACAGACTAAGGAGAAGGTAAAACTAATCAAAGCCAATCTGAAGGTTGCCTCAGACAGACAGAAATCCTATGCCGACTTGAAGAGAAAAGAAATAGAATATGCGGTTGGTGACAAAGTATTCCTCAAGGTGTCACCGTGGAAGAAGGTACTGAGGTTTGGAAGAAAAGGTAAGTTAAGCCCTAGGTTCATTGGTTCATATGAAGTCATTGAACGTGTGGGTCCAGTGGCCTACAGGCTAGCTTTACCACCAGAGCTGGATAAGATCCACAATGTGTTCCACGTATCTATGCTAAGAAGATACCGCTCAGATCCTTCACATGTCATCTCCATGGAAGAAATTGAAGTACAACTGGATTTGACATATGAAGAAGAACCCATACGGATCCTGGCTCGGGAAGTGAAAGAGTTGAGAAATAAGCAGATTCCACTGGTGAAAGTGCTTTGGAGGCACCACAACACCGAGGAGGCAACTTGGGAAAGTGAAGAGACGATGAGGCAACAATTCCCTCAACTATTTGCATCAGGTAAATTTCGAGGATGAAATTTAAATTAGAGGGGAAGAGTTGTAACACCCTCCCTGTAGCAATTCCGTACATTCTACTGTTCCGGTGATCAGTGTCAGTCCGGACAGCTAGAACGTCTGGAAAAATATTTAAACTAAAGTGAGGAACTATAATTAACTCAAATATTAATAAGAAAAATTTAGGAAAAATTTTAGAAATAAAATACAACCAAGTTAAATGAGTCGGTGCCCTAGTGATGGGTAACCTAGTGAGAAGTTGCGGTTCTCGCAACTAGGAGCCCTAAACCCAGGGAAAAAATTATAAAATAATTTTTGGGACTCCAGAGAAGGGTCATTGAGGTTCTTATGGCATTAGAATGCCAAGAAAATACTTAAAAAAAATTTTCAATCGGTACAGACAATTTTAGCCCGTTAAGCCAAACGAAGGGCATTTTGGTCATTTCGTCTTCAGAGATGATTTTTGGTCAACTTGTCCAGTTAAGAAAATAATTATTATGATCTAAAATATGAATAAATATTGCTAAAAATTAAATTGAAAATGAGTAGAGAAGAGAAGAAAAGAAAATGAAAGAAAATGCTAATTATGACATCATATGATGTCATTTAAATTTCCTCCACCAATCACAATTTGTTAAACTCATTAAAAGAGATAAAAGAGACCAAAAAATTGAAAAACCAATCTGCGTCTTCAACCTTTGGGCAGCCAAAAACGTTGAGAGAGAGAGAGAGAAGAGGTTCCACCATTTTCAAGCTTTAAAGCTTGAATTTCCTCTCCATTTGTTCACCAAAATTGCCAAGTTCCTTCATAAAAATTTGATCTTTCACCTAGAAAAAGCTATTGGCAGCCAAAGAAGAAGAGATTAGGGAGGTTTAATCAAGGTTAAGTGAAGCTCAAAAAGGTTAGTGCACTAAACAATTTCTTTTCTTTCTTTAATCTTGTAAGCATGCTAAATCAAGTAGAAATTGTGTGAAATTAAAAGAAAAACTTGAGTAAATGAAATCTCTAAATTTAGCAGCCATGAGAAAGTTTAAGGATTATTGGTTTTTGATGAAATTAAGTGGCTTAATTATGTTATTGATGAGTATAGATGATAGATAAAGTGATTTGGTATGGGTTTGGTGTGTGTATGCCATGAATTGGAAATTGGAGTTAGGGTTTGAGCATGAAATTGAGACTTTGATCATGTAATTATGAAAGTGAGTTTTAATGGTCAATTAGTGACCATTTGGTTATGGGTAAACAAGAAATGAAGTGTGTTTAGTGATGGGATTTGGGTTTAGTGTGGCTGCCCTAGGTGACCTGCAGAATTGGACATGAGTCCAGTAGGTTTGGGCAGCCATAACTTGAATTGTAGAGGTTCAATTGGTGCAAGGCCAATTGGACATGAAACTAGACACATAATGGCACAACTTTGGTGAAGAAACCATGCCCATAAGACCAAACCAAGTGGACCAAAAGCTTACCCCAATCCGGGTGACCTGCAGTCTGTTTCTGCAGAATGACCAAATGAACAGTGTTTGGTCATTTGGCCATAACTCAGTGTAGAATGGTCCAATTGACCTGAAATTTTACCAGCAATAAGCTGAGATATAGACCAACAACTTTTATGAAGAAACCTAACCCAAATTATGACCAGAACCTATCCAACAAGTGAGTTGCAGTCACTGTTCACTGCACTGTAGATATGGTCAGTCTAGAAAAATTTCAATCCGGCCAGTTGTGGTTTTTGGACCATAACTTGAGCTACAAAACTCCAAATGGAGTGATTCAAAAAAGGAAATTCAACTAGAAAAAATAAGGAACAACTTTCATATTGATCATTTTGCCAAATTCCCACTGTAAAAATGACTAATGGAACAGTAAATACAAAACATGAAAACTGAAAATTTTGTCTAATTAACATTAAGCTTAGAAATGGTATTGGCAACTAATACCAATAAATTTTGAATGCAAAATGTGGTATGTTGGGAGTATTAAAACCAATGTACCTATTGTCTATGTAAAAGTCAACATTTTATTTGACTAATGAAATGAATAATAATATTCAAACTTAAAATTCAAAAATTGTGAAACTTAAAAGTGTAAAATGCCCTAGTAGGCCTAATGTGATTGGTTTGGATAGGTTGGCATGCCAATAGGGTTCAGCTAGCAGTACTGCACATGGTATTATGCCATTCTGTGATTTCATTGCTTTTAGCCATTCTGACATTACGTTGATACTTGGCCTTGTGCCTAATGTTATTACAGCTTATTAGCTGTTCTGTTACACATCGAGAGACACATATGTGACCGATGGTGTGACGGCCTGAGGTACTTGATACCCAGTGCCAGTTTACCTGTTTATCCAGTCCAGTCATCCAGTATAGGTTACTTGGGCAACCAAAAATGAAAGTGGATAAATTTAATGAAATAATGAATATATAAATTTAATGAAATAATGAATATAATAAGTACAAAATAAGTAAGACTACAAATACTCATCGAAAATTTATTTGCAATGAGACATCAATACATTCACTGCATATTTATTTTCTGTTATTTCTTTTTATTTTATTATTGGCACCACTAAGCATTATTGCTTAGCGCGTTGCTTTTGCTACGCGTAGGTTCTGGAGAGACCGACCGAGAGCCCAGTAGACCACAGACTGGGTGAGACCTTCTGTAGCTCTGCATAGTGTCCGTGTCACCTTACCGACGTTAGTGCATTGGTAGGACACTAGGTTTCATTTTGGGTATTTTGTAATTAACTTTTATTTTCTCATATGTAATTGAAACTTATGTAATGTATTTTGGTATTAATGTAAATAGTGAAAATTGTGTTTATGAATGAAAAAGTGAATATTTATTTATGACTTTTACATGATTATCATATGAGATGAATGATTGAGGAATGGAAATGTTGTTGAAAAAAATATTGGGATTTTGTTGATGAAATGGAGTTTGGGATTGATTGAAAATATTGGAAGTGTTTTTCACAGGTTCCGAAGAACTGTTTTCTCCATTTTTAGCCGGTACTCTGCCGAATTTTCTATAAAATTTGTAGAACCTCAATAAATTTATGATTTCAATAAATGACTGAAATAAATTATATTTCACAAATTGTACTCCATAACTATGAAAAAAATTAAATTAGGAAGAATAAAAATGATTGAATTAAAATAGGGTGTTCCGGTACACTGTGTGGCATATCTTGCTCGGCTACACTATAGACGGGTAAGGGGTGTCACACTTTCAGCCAACATAATTAATTAAATGAGATTTATAAGATATAAAATAAATAAAAGTTACATTGTAGGGTTCCATAAATATTTGCTTCCTTATCTTGCTCTTTCTTAATCTTGATTTGAAGCAATTTGGCAATTTTGAGTCTAGGGCCTACAAACTCAATACAAACACTTCCAAAGTATATTAGTAGCACACTAATTATTTATTATCATCAAAACATGAGTTAAGACACCTATGTCCTAGTCCCATTCCTATTTGACACTTACTTTTAATTGGGCATCCTAT
This sequence comes from Hevea brasiliensis, assembly GCF_030052815.1. NCBI lineage: Eukaryota > Viridiplantae > Streptophyta > Magnoliopsida > Malpighiales > Euphorbiaceae > Hevea > Hevea brasiliensis. Next base: position 37,032,599 of record NC_079498.1, on the reverse strand, counting down.
TGATCTTTCTTCTCCCAAATTATATGCCTTAACCTAGACCTTAACCTAAATGATGAGCACATAAATTATACTAGGTTACAAGTAACTTAATATTTAGTTGAATCTTAGTTTATGGGTATAACCCACTTTGGCAGCCAAATATTGAATATTCGTCAGCCAAAGCTAGCAATCCAATCTCATGTGAATTTCTTCATTGATTGACCACCGAAGTTATCACTTTGGCTATTGATCTTGCATCTCACAAAAAGGGTTTTAGGAACATAGATTTCTAACTCACACCCAACACATGTCATCATTCCTCGGTCCGTTTCAACATTCCAACATCATCATATACCTAATTACCCTTCAACATTAGTAATAATATTCATATTTTTATTCTAAGAGCAAGCAGTATACTTTTATCTATATATATAGTTAATATTGATACTTATATTCTCATTTACTTCCCTTTAATTTCTCTCTTAAACAAATGAATCTAGCTAAGTTGTTCCTTAAAACTCTCTTTATATCATTTCAAAAGATAAAATCTGAAAAGCTACGTACAAATCATTTAGAGAAAGAAGATTAATTCCAATTTCCTTCCTTGCCCTTTTTGTTATCATTACTTATAAGCTTACTAAGTCTCTTTTGGGTTGACACTAGAGATATGAAGATGTTTTGGGGTGTAGGATAGGTGAAGGAAAAATAGAAATGGAAGGGAAGGAGAAAGAGAAAAGGAAGGGAAAAGAAGGGAAAAAGACTATTGAAAATTGGGTTAAAGAAATGTCACTCAACTACCCTCCCCCTTTTCCCTTTATATAGTCCCTCGATCATTCAACAGCCAAATGATCGTTTATCTCCCCTTTTTAAGTCTTTTTAAAACTAGAAATATCAGGTTACTTTATTTTACATTGTTCTTAGTAATTTACTGCTCTTCTTCTAGCTAAACAAAGGAAAGGGGCATTACATTAGGAAATTTCCCTTGTTTTCTCTTTTTTTGCATTCTCTAATTACACTCCAATTAAAATAAAATAGGGAAATAAAAATTCTTTTCTTTTCTTTTCTATCCGCTTCCCTCAATACAAAAAACAGATAATTTTATCAATATTAATTAATTAGTTTCCCTTTTTTAAAATTGAATTAATTAATCCATGCATTTGTAATTCCATCAACAAATTCATCCTTATATTAAGAAAGTAATTAATTTGCCATTAGAAAGAAAGAAAATGATTTTACTATTGCTTCCTCTCTTTATATATCGATCTCTACCTTGTCCTCACTTTTGGATTATATTCTCTATTTACCTTTGTCTGTTTTCTGCTCTCTCTCTCTCTCTCTCTCTCTCTCTCTCTACCCCATCCCCTACTATTTGTCTCTCTCCTTGCCTCTTTTTGTTTTTTGCTCTCTTTTGCCTTCTTTCTTTATCCCCATCCCTCCATGTCTCTCTGTGTCTTTCTCTATTTCTAGTTCTTTTCCACCCCCTCTCAACACCACTCTACCTCTATTTTCTGCTCTCTCGTTAGCTCTCTTTACTTTTTTTACTCTTCCTTACCATTTTTCTACACCCCATCCCCTTTCTCTGATGTTATTCTATCTCTCCATTCCTTTCTTTCCTTGCCTCTCTTTTTTTTTTTCTACTCTTTTCCATCCTCTCTCTCTGTCTATCCCTCCTCTTTCTTAGCCTCTCCCATAATTATAAAATCCCCAATAAATCCATAATATGCAAACGTAAAATTAAAATCAAACAATCTTTAAAATCAAAACAATCTTATCTATAGTCAATAAATGTATAATTTGCATACCTAATGTTAAGTTCGAAACAATCTCATCCAAAATTAATAAATCTATAATTAATATGCAAAATTCAAAATTGAAATCATAACAGTCTCATTTAAAATCAGCAAATCCGTAATATGCAAATCCAAAATTAAAATGAAAATAAGCTTAACAAAAATTAAAAAAAAAATCCATAATAAAAAATTCAAAGTTCAAAACTAAACAACAATTCTTTCAAATAATTAGAAATATGAAGAAAAAGAAACACAATTGAACCAACAATTTCATCATGTACTCTTTGGCAGCCCAATCAAAAGCCTTTTTTTGTTGGTGTTATGTTTCTGGTACAATTATGTAGGGTAAGCTGTACAAAGATCTTCTCTTATGTTCATGCCTTCATATATCGTTGTCACCTCCTCCAACCAAGCAAATCCATGAAGAGAGCACCATATCCACCTAGCTATACATCATAGAAGCTGTGCACATTGAAAGCCAGTACTATCACCATTGCACCATGATAAAAAATATCAACTGTAGGATTTGTTGTGATTTTATAAAAAAATTCAACTCTATGGTTTGTTGTGATTTTGTATAATTTTTAATTTTTTTATACAATTCAACAAAATCTTGTACCTGATAAATTTATAACAATTGATAAACATATAAATCAAATAAATTCATATGTCCCATAATATAGGAGATTTATATAACAACATAAATAGCTGTGCACAGCAAATCTATACCATTCCTATTCTATCTCTTCTCTTATCATCTTTATTCCCTCTCTTGCATAACTATACATGTCTGGATAACTATATAAGATATTTCACATTTGTCCTAACTTTTTAAAATTTAAGCTTATTATACACTTAGTAATGATACTATTTATATTGTTATATAAATCTCCTATAATGAGACATGTGAATTTACTTGATTTATATGTTTATTAATTGTTATAAATTTATCTGGTATACGATTTTCTTGAATTATGTAAAAAATTATAATTTTTTTATTTTACTTTCGAGGGTAGTTTAGAAAATGAGGAAAAATAAATTTCAATTCTAGAATTATACAAAATATGAATTATATGGAACTCGGTTGAATTCTGCATTTTAAATGTGTCATACCAAATAATGGAATTCATTAATGTATTCCACAATTTGTGATAGAATTGAATCAAACACTACATAAAAAAAAAAAAAAGGAAAATGGGAGACAGGAAGAATTATTACAATTATATTACTTATAACTAAAATTTTGGTGAATTATCCTAAGATGCTTGGTTTGCCATATTATATGCTACTTCATTTTTGAATATATTAAAAAGTCATCAACTTTTGATTTTGTTTATTAAGTAGTCCTTCATTCAAATTTTAATAATTTTGTCATTAGTCAACGTTGAATAACATGGTCTAATAAGAGGTAAATTTTTGTAGTCTTTTTTTTTTTAGTTTTTTATCCCCGCCTTTTCTCAATTCCCCCCCTTCCCCCCTTTCCCTATTCCCATTAAAAATTTCCAAACTCAACAAATTGTGAAATTTCAATAAATAAATTATTAAAGTCCAATAAGAAAATTTACTTACTCAACAAATTACAAAACTTAAATAAACAAAACGCAAGAATTTCCAATCTAGGTTTTGATTAAAGAAACTTAAAAGGATATTAATTTTTCATGTATAACTCAAATATTCAACAAGGAAACATAAACTTTGTACAGATTTAAAAAAAAAAAAAAATCAATATGAGCAATAACTTAGGCATGAGAAGAAGCCATTAAAAGCTGCCAGACCAATTTGGGTGTTAAGCTCCAAAACCCACTAGGAAAGTTCAATATTCTCTTGCAAAAACTTATTCTTCACACTTTCAAGCAGGAAATAAATAGAAAGAACCTAGTTAGCGATCTCAATATCGAATTAGTTGCACCAACTGTTTCTCATTTTAGGATGTATTTGATAGAAAATTAAAAAATCAAAGATCAAATGTTATCCTTATAAGTTTTTAACTTTTAAGCAGGGTAATTATTAACTTAAATCCCTAAGATTAATATTTAACTCTCAAAAAGGTATAAATATTAATAAGGTAAAAAATTAACTTATTCTTTTTAACTATCCAAATAATATTAGTGAGGGTTAAAAGTTACAAGCGTAATAATTACCCTTATTAATCTTGTACCAAACACTATGTTAGTCTATTATTTTATTTCAATTATTTAATTTTAATTTATTAAATAAAACATCTCAATTTTAATTTTATTTTATAAAAAATGCTCATAGGCAATAACAAGTTTTCAAATAAAAAAAAAACTGTTTTTCCTCTCATTTTCAAATATATATATATATATATATATATATATATATATATATATATATATATATATATATATATATATTACTCAATATATATATATATTACTCATCTTTTCCAAAAATTACAATTTGACCTACCCTCTCTGAAAATTACTATTTTTCACTGTCACCACCAAACACTTTGATTAATAAAATAATATTTTAAAATGTAAAAGTTTATTTTTTTTATAGTGTCCGATATGACTAATCAGGATTATTTATGGTTTACATAATTTCTATTAATGTTTAAAATTAATTTATTTTGTTTTAAAACAACCTAGAGTTGTAATTATTAATTCTAGTTAAATTGAGAATTCAATTTAATTGCTTTATTTAAATTGCATTTTAGAAAATTATTATTTTTTAAATTAAAGAGGACAAGTAAATTAATTGGCACTTGAATTATATTCTTCAATTGAATTAAAATTTAAGATAATAATTTTATAAAATTAAAGGACAAATAGAATTATTTATTGATAAACATAACTAAAGTTTAATAAAATTTAAATTAAAAATAAAAAATAACAAAAAAGGAAAATATAAATTAAAAATGTATTAATAAATTTAATAAATAATAATTTTATTTCTAAATAAGTACCAATTAATTTGATTATAAGAAATTAAAAATATGAGAGAAGACAAAGAAAAAGAAAAAGGAATAAAATAATAATTTTATTTAAAAAAAAGTAAAATAATAAATTTTTTTAACCTGAAAGTTTACTATTATAAATTATGAGAACCTTTCCTACAACAAAGCTAAAATTGAGAGATTCATTTCAACAATTGAAATTGATTAACTAAAATAAAACAATCATTTAAAATGATGACCGTGAGTGCTATTGGTCCCTCGATGTTTGAATCTAAATACCTTCTAGAATTCTATCTTTATCCACACAGTAAGGGCGTTTGACCATTTTCGTAGAAACTAGCAAATTTTAGTGAGGTTGCTATTTTGGTTGTTAAAAGAGTATTAAAGAAGAGTTATGAAGAGTCTACAACGAATACTTCTTTCAATAATTCAGTGCAGACCTTTTCTATGTAAACAGTTAAACATAATCTTTCCTTTGCTTTTCCTTCACGGTTCTATCTTTATCCATTCTCTCACTCTTTATTTTCTTGCCTTCCCTGTTTGGTTTTGCTTCTCTTCATCTGTTTCTTTTTTATAGTTTGACAACTTGTTAAGGGTGAAAAGTTAAACAATGGATGCAGCAGCAGTAGGAGGAGCATTTCTCTCTGCTTTCCTTCAGGTCCTATTTGGTAGGATGGCTTCTCGTGAAGTTGTTGACTTCTTCAAGAACCGAAGACTTAATGATGGACTGCTCAAGAAGATGAAAATGACTTTGATTTCTGTCAATGGATTGCTCGATGATGCTGAGGAGAAGGAGATTACGAAGCCAGCTGTAAAACAGTGGCTTGACGAGCTTAAAATATGTCTATGAAGCTGATGACTTCCTTGATGAGATTGCCTCTGAAGCCCTTCGACAGAGATAGAGGCTGAATCCCAAACCAGCATAGGTCAGGTGCGGAACTTTTTCCCTTCTCTTAGTCCATTTAAAAATGAGATAGAAGCAAAGTTAGAGGAGTTACTTGAAAGACTTGAGTATTTATTAAAACAAAAGGATGTCCTTGGTTTGAGGATGAGGGAGGGTATTGCAGAAAACCCATCATCTCAGAAAATACCAACAACTTCTCTTGTAGATGAATCTAGTGTTTTTGGCAGAAATGATGATAAGGGGGCCATAATAGAGTTGGTATTAGATGGTGGAAACAGTAATGAGCTAGATGTGATTCCCATATTGGGCGTTTGTGGGTTGGGTAAAACTACCCTTGCTCAACTTGTGTATAATGACAATAGAGTCAACGAATGGTTTGATCTCAAAGGATGGATTAGTGTTTCAGAGGAATTCGATGTCTTTAAGGTAACAAAAGATATCCTTGAAGCAATCACCAGAGAGACTTGTGATGCCAAACCCCAGATCAGCTTCAACTTGAGCTTAAGGAAAGATTGATTGGGAAAAGATTTTTGGTTGTTTTAGATGATGTTTGGAATGAAAAGTATGATGCTTGGGACATCTTACAGAGACCTTTTAAGTATGGAGCAAAAGGAAGTAAAATTGTGGTTACAACAAGAAATGAAAGCGTAGCATCGATTATGCACACTGTTCCAAGCTATTATTTGAAGGAATTATCTTATGAAAATTGTTGGTTATTGTTTGTAAGATATGCATTTGATGGTGGGAATTCTTATGTGTATCCAGACTTAGAAGTTATTGGGAGAAAAATAGTGAAAAAATGCTATGGTCTACCCTTAGTTGCAAAAGTACTAGGGGGACTTATGCGCAGCAAAAAGAAAGATTCTAAACAACGGGAAGCCATATTGAACAGCGACATGTGGGCTTTGTTGAGTGAAAGCATTCTTCCAGCTTTAAGATTGAGTTACTGCCATCTTCCTTCTCATTTAAAACCATGTTTTGCTTATTGTGCTATATTTCCTAGAGGTTATGAATTCCAAAAGGATGATTTAGTTCTTCAATGGATGGCAGAAGGCCTTTTACGCCCACCAGAAACAAATATGGATACAGAAGAAATAGATGACTCCTGCTTTCAAGATCTTGCATCAAGATTTTTTTTTTCAACCATCAAAAACTAATGAATATTGCTTCACGATGCATGACCTTATTCATGATTTGGCTAAATCTGTATCAGGAGAATTTTGCAAAAGGTTAGAAGGTTCTGATTCATGCCAAATTTCTAAAACAATGCGTTATCATATGAGGTGCAGAGTATGATGTTTTAGAAAAAATTATGGGAATCTCTGAAGTCCAACATTTGTGGAGTTTTGCAGTGTTGAGAACATTTGTCAAGGATGAGATAAAACTTAGTTTGTTTTCAAAACTCAAGCGTCTAAGAGTGTTGTCACTCCCCAGTAATAATTTAGAACTTTCAGATGTGATTGGCAATTGGAAGCATTTACGTTACTTGAATCTATCTGGAACACCCATAAAAAGATTACCTGAGATTATCACTACTTTGTACAATTTGCAAATTTTAATATTGTATTGTTGTAAAGATCTCGCTGAGTTGCCAATCCACATGGCAAGGTTAATAAATCTGTGCTATCTTGATATTAGAGGTACAAAATTAAAAGAGATGCCTTCACAAATGGGTATGATCAGAAAGCTCCAAAATTTAAGTGATTTTTTATAGGAAAAAGGGGTGGTTCTACTCTTAAAGAATTGGGGAAGCTTCAACATCTACGAGGGGAGCTTTCTATTCACAATCTTCAAAATGTTGTGGATGTTCATGATGCTGAAGAAGCCAATTTGAAGTTTAAAAGGCACCTCAGGAGGTTGAAGCTGAGATGGGAAGGTGATGGCGATGACTCACAGCGTGAAAGAAATGTACTCGAGAAATTAGAGCCTCATCTGAACGTGGAACATCTTTGCATTAATGGTTATAATGGTACAAGACTTCCAGATTGGTTAGGAGACTCTTCTTTCTCGACTTTAACAATCTTGAAGCTAGAAGGGTGTAGATACTGCTCCTTTCCACCGCTTGGGCAGCTAGCGTCCCTAAAAGAGCTTTGGATCATAGCATTTGATAGAGTCCAAGTTGTGGGGCTTGAGTTCTATGGAAGTAGTAGCACATTCACTGAAAATCCATTTAGATCCCTTGAAATTTTAAGATCTGAAGATTTGGCTGAGTGGCATGAATGGATTCCTTGTGTAGGAGCTTTCCCTCGTCTCCAAAAGCTTTACGTATTCAATTGTCCAATCTTGACAAAAGCCTTGCCCAATCACTTACTTTCTTTAACAACGCTACAGATTGAGAGATGTCAGCAGCTTGTGGTTTCATTTCCAACAGCACCATCTGTGTGTTATATATTCCTCGACAAATACTCTCGTGACTTAAGACTTGAGAAATTGCCTTCTGGACTGTACAGCCTTACAATCAGAGGAACTGTCTCCCTGGAGTGGCTGGAGCAAATGGGTGTTTTCTCGACTGGTTTAGAACAAATTATAATCTTCAACTTTTACTCACAAAGAGGCTTTCCATTAGAATTATTCCCTATTTTAAAGCATCTTCAGATCAATGCATGTCCAAGTTTGCTATCAGAGGGTCTGGACCAAATTGGGTGGTTTTCCTCTGCTTTAGTTTATCAGTCAGGCGCTTGCCATTAGTCTGTAGACAATGATCAACCTCTTCAGTTGGTGCAGATTCACGTGGTCCTTCATGGCCGTTTCATGATAGAACAAGTTTCAACTCCTTCAGGTACATGCACAAGAGCATTTTCAATTACTCGAACAAGTTTAGTGCTGAAAGAAGTCATTTTGTTTAAGCGTGACTGATAAATTTTTCTTTTGTATTTTCTTGCACTAGTTTTACCTTCATCAAATGTCAAGAGCTACTCTTTCCAGGAAACTACTGTTTTACTATTGTACTCTAATGTCTTTGAGGATCTGGTCTGTTCCATATTCTTCTAGTCTAGAATTCTTCAAAACTTTGAAGGAAACAAATCATGCTGCTGCAATGGCTTCTATAGTGTCACTGTTTAACAAATGGCTTTGAAATGGTTAGTTCTTCTAAACTGATCCTGTAATTTAGTGCTGGTGTTAACAATTTCTGATTGCCACTTTCATTCTTTCCCACCTCTTGCAAGAGCTATTTATTTCCATACCATTATTCATTATTATAAAAGCTGGTGCACTTCACATACTTTTGTTTTTCTTCTCTGTGCAATCAAATATTGAAGACAGATTACAGATTTCATGTCTTAATGATGGCTACCCAATAAAATATAATCCTCTTTATTTGATATTATCTGTAAAATATTATATTACCTCATTGACATTAAGAACTCAATTTTATCTTTAACTAGGTATTTGCCCGTGAATTGCACGGTTTTTTGAAATTTTCAAATTACTATATAAAATTGTTGAGTGTTATTCTACACTACAAACTGAAAAAAAAAAAAAGAAAAAAAAAACATAATGGTTGCGGAGCATGTTACCAGTAAAAGTTAAAATGATTGTGCCATTATTCTTATACTGGCATTTTTCTAAACTACATCATATACTGCTTTATCACTCATACAGGAAATTCTAGAATTTCTTGTATGTGTAAGGAGGGGGGGCGTCAGGCGAAATATCATCCATTAGAATTATATAAAAAATGCCCAGGAAAGATGGTGGAGTCACAATGGTCACATTTAAGTACCACCTCCTTAGACAGCATTTCCTAGACATGCACTTCATACAATCCGAATAGAATCAAACCACTGGTAAGTACCGTCTTCTCATAACACTACCACGGTACTAAGGATTTATGCCACAAAAACATAGATAGACAGGAGTCGCCACCTGGGTAATAACCGGAACATATTCAGCGTTTCTTCCGAGGGTCATGGATGGCAGCTTACTCCTTGCAGAGTTTCCACAACCGTCATCACCATAGCCCAATGTCTAGGTTCAGAATAGTGGGTACGTAAAGGGAAGGTGTTAGGCACCCCTTACGCCTGATCTAACCTTGTTAATTCGAGTGTCAGTCCTCTACTAATGTTTCCAGAAGTCTTGTTTATTATTCCTTTATTAAACTTTATCCTAAAAAATGCAATTCTAATCCTACACACGCAAGTAATTCACAAAAGGGTTATTGTTTACACACAATTTTCATGCACAAGTAATTCCTATCTATGGGGTTGCTAATTATTTAAATGATATTTACCAGATGACTAAAATTAATTTATTATTGAGAATTTAATTTACAAACAAATTCAATTTCAAATAACCCTACGTTTCTATTTAACCTAATTAATTAATTTTCACCAAGTTACCCTAAGGATAATTGAACTAAGTTAATTATGTATATGTGTAATTTATTCTAATATCACATAAGTCCCAAACAATCACAACCTAATAAAGATTTCTAACATGCAAATTTATTTTACAATTACCAAGTATTAAATTAAATTTATTTTACATGCCAATGTTAGTTTAATTTACAAACAAGATTAATTTTAATTTACAAAGTATTTATTTAAATTAATTACATGCAAAAGTCAGTTAAATTAAAAACAAAGTTAATTTTAATTTACCAAATAAAAGTTCTATTATTACTACAATTTCATGCCAATGGTTATTCGAGAAGTTTAGAGCTACTTACCTGTTGGTAAATGCAGTTGTCATTGGGGCAAGCTACCCTTAAAAAATGGTCTTCCCTTCTAGTATGGCAATGATATCCCTGGCTTACTCCCGTTTAGCTCCATATAAGCTCCACGCAAATGCCCTATTTGGTACTTACCTTAGGGCTACTTACCAATTTTGTTTATAATAAAAAATAAAGAAACTAAAGAAAATAAAAGAAATAAAGAAAATATTAATAACAATTTACATTGGATTCTAACTCTAGCCTCCTAAAGGGTTAAAATTCCTAATTAATTACAACTACTTAATGGTCTAAGTCTTCTAACATTATCCAAACACTTCATAACACTTCTTGAATTAAAAGAACACAGAAAAATAGATCAAATATCAATTAAAACCCAAGAAAATACAAGAACATGCATAAATATACAATTTTTAAATTCTGACAGATTAATAGTAGCAAGAAATCCGATTTTTTAAAAATAGTTATACATGCCTAAAAATCATAAAAAAAATTACAGAAGATAGCCTACATATCATACAAGATCATAAAATTTATAAATCAAACAAAACCCTAACCGAATGGTCTATATAAATCGTAACTTTTCTAAGTGACAGAATCGTACTACTTTTTTGTAAAATTCATAACTCATTAACCACAACAGATATGAATGCAAAACCAATTGGAAAAGATTCATAAGAGTCTGAAGTTAATTTTAGACACTAGATTTACACAAAAATATTAAGGAACAAGGGAGATATGGGCTCCACAAGTCGGATATCCTACAAATCAGATTTTACAGGAACCCTAACTTCAAACAGCCATAACTTACAAAATATTAAAGCTTTTTTTGTGATTCTTGAGCCTAAAATTAATGGAATTTTGTGTAGAATATGAATATAATTTTTACAAATTTTTTACAGATTCAGAAAATAAAGAAAAATAATAAAAATACGAGAGACAGAAACTAAACATGTGTAAAGTTGTGTATTCTCTCAAATTAAACATGATTACATGATCTATATGAACATATAAAATAAATTGAAGACAAAGAGCATAGAATTAAAATATTACGTGGCATAGATCTTAAAAAGAAAACAATAAAAAATGACCTTCTAGAAATCTTGTCTAAAAATCTTCTTGAAGAAAGGAAAAAATAAGGAAGAACTCAAAAAGTCTTGAATATCTCTAAATTTCTTATAGCTCTGAATTTTCTCTTCCTCTTTCCTTCCATCCTCTTTTCTTTCCTTCTCTAGTAGGGTATTTATAGGGTTTTGGAAGAGAGGTGTAATAGGGTTTAGAGTCTTAGGGTGATAAAGTTTAGATGACTTAAACAACTACGATTCCAGAATTCGAATAAGACTGGGATATGGGTGAGGTGTTTCAACCAATAGGAAGACAGGAAAAAATGGAAGACACCAATAGGGAGTGAGGAAAAGATTTGGTAGTGTTTGGAGTCCTAGTATGATAAAGTTCAGATAACTTAAATGACTACGATTGCAGAATTCGAATAAGACTAGGATATGGGTGAGGTGTTTTAACCAATAGGAAGACATGAAAAAATGGAAGGCACCAATAGGGAGTGATGAAGAGGTGTGGTAGAGTTTGAAGTCCTAGTGTGATAAAGTTCAGATAACTTAAATGACTAGGATTGATGAATTTGGATGAGACTGGAATAAGAGTGAGGTGTTCCAACCAATAGAAAGAGAGGGAAAGGGGGTGACACCAATAGGGAGTGAGGAAGAGAGTGGGGCCAAGGAGGAGAGAGATATTTTGTTATTTTAATTTTCAGAAAATAATTAAATGGGTCTCATTTAAAATTTCTAACTAGGCTTTCTTAGGCCCATAGAGCCCAATTAAACTTAATTAGATCCATTTAAGAACTACCCATATTAAATTTAAATAAAATAAAATTTTATTTAAATTTAATTAAATTAATTTCTCCAAAACTTTATTATTATTTTTATTTTTTCAAGATCATGCCACGGAATTAATAATTCAGCTCCATGCCTCCAATTACATCTTACAGTGATATAATTTTTCATCATCGGGTTTCCCACGGCCTCAATGCACATACTCATCACAAAATAAGGGTCTATAGTTTGCCCCCCACTTTGGCGAAAATTGAAATCAATGCGAAAGCATTGCTCAAGTTTCGTCAAAGTGAAACTCAAATTTCTAATAACTATAAAACATTGGCTACGAGGATCAAGTATATCTTGCTCGGTCGATATACTCTATGTTATGAGACTAACTATGGTCTCATAACAGTAATAACTGTGTCATGTGAAAAATGAGTGTATCTTGCTCTGTCGATATACTCTGCGTCATGAGACTAGCTACGGTCTCATAACAGTGATAACTGTGTCATGTGAAAATTGAGTGCATCTTGCTCTGTCGATACACTCTGTGTCATGAGACTAGCTATGGTCTCATGACAATGGCAACTGTGTGATTTAAAATGTTGTGGATTCGTATTTAGGACCGCAGTCCTAAACTACCTACGTATCCCCCTCATTATCCTGAGGAAGAATCAGACCCACTCGTAGTTCGACACTTGAAACTATGATGATGCATGTTCTTCTACGCCTTACACATCTACAGGTAACATGTTGATACGTGTTCTTCTACACCTTACACAACTATGCCATATGCCTTAAACAAGGTCTAAGGACTTACCAAAAAATATCTGTCATGAAATGTTGTGGGCTCGTATTTAGGACCGCGGTCCTAAACTACCTACGTATCCCCCTCGCTATCCTGAGGAAGAATCAGACCCTCTCGTAGTTCGACAATTGAAACTGTGGTGATGCATGTTCTTCTATGCCTTACACACCTACAGGTGACATGTTGATGCATGTTCTTCTATGCTTTACACAACTATGTCATGTGCCCTAAACAACGTCCAAGGACTTACCAAAAAATATCTGTCATGAAATGTAAAAAAATTAGGATGACTGGGTCTCAAAATTCTCTCTGATTTTTGTGCTTCCTGTATGCTACTTCCTATCATGGGCATGCTGATTTTACTAGAGATTCTAAAAAAACTTAGTCCTCTGGGGGACCTCTTTTTGCAAAAACTTTCTTATAACCTCAAAATTTTTTAGAAGAACTGTTCACCAAAAAAGACTTCCTTAAGGTCACAATACAATTTCCCTCTGATTTTTCTTTTTCTTCTCTCCCCCCATGGTTTCTGCCTTGACTCATTTCTCTTCCATGAACTCCATTCTCTGTGCCCTAACTTTTGCCTGAAATGTCCTTTTGGATTTTCATCTCAGCGGGCTTGCTTTAACTTTTGCCTAAGCGGCCCTTCCGGGTTTTTCACCTAACAAGCTCCTTTTTTTTTTTTTTTTTTAGATAATTATCAGAGCATTCATATCAAGTACCTATCTTGTCATACTCAGAAGGCATAGATTAAATCAAAACAATGCAATTCAATTACTTAATCATTTGATGTATCCCTCAAGACACAAACATTCGCGATCATAATTAAATAAAATCCATTCCTAGTTAATGCACAAAAAAAATTCTTTATTTATTCAGGTACACCATTACTCCCTCTTACATTTAGTTTTGCCAAATTTCTAACCTTCCAAAGTTAGAAATAAGCTTTATAACCTGCTGAATGACCTTTTCAGGTTTTCCATCCAGATCTTCTCTCATCTCTCCTTTTGCCTAGACTGCCTTTCGCAAGTTTTCAATCTAGCATTTTTTTTTTTTTTGACCCTTACTTTTGCCTAGACCGTCTTTTGTAAGTTTACAGCCTAGCGGGCCTATCTCACACAAAATACCGTTTGAGCTTGTCTAAGTTGATTGGTTCTTGAAATTCATTCCCATCCAAGTCTGATATTCTTACAGCACCTCCTGACAAGATCTTTTTGACTATGTATGGACCATCCCAATTTGGCTTAAACTTTCCTCTTGGATCAAAAGGGATGGGCCGAGCTTGTTTCAAAACCATGTCTCCCTCTTTGATCTTTCTTGGCTTCACCTTCTTATTAAAGGCCCTTGCTATCTTCCTTTGATAAGCCTGCATATGATACAAGGCTCGCATCCTCTTCTCATCAATCAAAGCTAATTCTTCATATCTTTTCTGGGCCCACTCATTTTCCGGAATCTTAGCTTCTAGTATCACTCTCAAGGATTTGACCTCTAGCTCAATGGGTAGCACTGCATCAGTCCCATACACTAAAGAGAATGGAGTTGCCTCTGTGGATGTTCTTGTAGTAGTGCGATAATCCCAAAGAGCATAAGGGAGTTTCTCAAGCCAATCCTTATAGGTTTCAACCATTTTTCTCAGAATGGTTTTCACATTCTTATTTGCTACTTCTACAGCTCCATTAGTCTGTGGCCTGTATGGTGAGGACTTGTGATGCTTAATCTTGAATTCGGTAATTAATTCTAAGAAATCACCTTTGAACTGGCTACCGTTATCTGATACTATCTCATGGGGTACCCCAAACCTGCAAATCAAGTTCTTTCGCACAAACTTACTTATCTGCTTGGCCCCTACTACTTTATAAGATTCAGCTTCAACCCACTTGGTGAAATAGTCAATTGCCACAATGATAAATCTATGGCCATTAGAAACCGTAGGAGAAATCTTCCCAATAATATCTATGCCCCATATTGAGAATGGCCATGGTGAAGTCATACTGTAGAGTTCACTGGACGGTAGGTGATTCAAATTCCCATGGATTTGGCACTCATGGCATCTTTTCACAAATTTAGCACAGTCAGTATCCATGGTAGACCAGTAATAGCCCAATCTTAAAATTTTGCCCGCTAATACCCTTCCGTTCATGTGAGGACCACACACTCCTGCATGTACTTCCTCCATTATCTGCTCAGACTGCTTTTTCGTCACACACAAGAGCAATAGTCCTTCGAAGAACCTTTTGTAGAGTTGCCCCCCAGCCAAAGTGAACTGAGTGGCTAATCTACGAATTGTAGCTTTATCCCTACTATTGGTCGATCAGTATTCTCTTACCTCTAAATATCTTCTTATGTCCTCATACCATTTCATCTCATCTTCTAGATCTAAATGTGCTATTATTAACCCTTCATAGCATGGGATTTTACTCCTCATCAAGATAACTGGCTGGGTCAGCTTCTGATCACCCTTCTCCCATAAGGATGCCAGCGTGGCTAGAGCATTAGCCATCTGGTTCTGAGCTCTAGGCATGTGCTTAATTGTCACTTCCTCAAAGCTAAATAATAGTTTCTTAGCATACTCCAGGTATGGCCTCAACTTTTCTTCTTTCAATTCCCATTCACCTTTAACATGGGAAACCACTAGCATTGAATCTCCTAACACCTCCACTTTTTTAGCCCCAACAGCTATTAATGCCTCTAGGCCACAAATGCAAGCCTCATATTCTGCAATATTATTAGTGGTTGGGAAACGTAGCCTTTTTGACATTAACAATTGTTCTCCATTCGGTGCTTCCAAAACTACCCCTATACCGGCTCCGCTCTTATTCATGGCTCCATCAAAGTACATTTTCCATGACTGGAGCTCTACTAGCTTGAGACTCTCATCCGGGAAGGCTGTTTCGACTTCTTCCCCTTCATTAACTGGATTTTCAGAAAAAAAATTCGGCCACTACACGCCCTTTAATGGTTTTTCGAGTCTCATACACAATATCAAATTCAGACAATAAGACCAACCATTTGGCCAATTTTCCAACTAGCGTCGGTACTTCAAATAGGTACTTTAAAGAATCCATTCGAGATACTACAATAACTCGATGGGTCTGAAAGTAGTGCCTTAACTTCTTAGTTGCCCATACTACAGCTAGACAGGTTCTTTCTATTAATGAATAATTCTCCTCATAAGCAAGGAGTTTCTTACTGATGTAATAGATGGCTCTCTCCAGATTCTCTACTTCTTGTGCCAACATTGCCCCCAGGGCCATGTTTTCCACTGATAGGTAGAGGATTAAAGGGATGCTAGGTATGGGTGGTGACAAAATTGGTGGATTGCTCAGGTACTGCTTTATCTTTTCAAATGCCTCTTGACATTGCTCATTCCACACCACTGGCTGATTCTTTCTTAGTAGCTTAAAAATTGGTTCACAGGTAGTTGTGAGCCTAGCTATGAACCTACTGATGTACTGTAATTTGCCTAAGAAACCTCTAATCTCTTTTTCTGTTCTCGGGGCTGGCATCTCCTGGATTGCCTTCACCTTATCTGGGTCAACCTCAATCCCTTTCCTACTGATCATATGCCCTAATAGTTTGCCTGAAGTGACCCCAAACACACACTTGCTAGGGTTCAATCTCAATTTATACTTGATGACCCTCTGAAAGAACTTCTCTAATGCCTCAAAATGTCTCTCCCTAGTTGGGGATTTTACTACCATGTCATCCACATATACTTCAACTTCTTTGTACATCATGTCATGAAACAACATAGTAGCCATTTTCTGATAAGTTGCACCAGCATTTTTTAGCCCAAAAGGCATGACCTTATAACAATAAGTCCCCCATTCAGTGATAAAAGTTGTCTTTGCTTTATCTATCAAATCCATGAGGATCTGATTATATCCCAAAAAACCATCCATGAAAGAGTACATGGCCATGCAAGCAGCACTGTCAACAAGCACATCGATGTGAGGCAATGGGAAATCATCCTTAGGAGTAGCCTTATTCAGGTCCCTATAATCTACACACATCCGAACTCTCCCATCCTTCTTGGGGACTGGCACAATGTTGGCTAACCACTCGGGATACTCAATTACTTCAATGAAATCAGCCTCAATGAGCTTTTTCACCTCTTGAGCTATCTTTTCTTCCCATTCTGGCCTAAGTCGACGCTTCTTTTGTTTTACTGGCCTCATGTTAAGGTTTGTGGGGATGTTGTGTTGTACTATGTCTCGATCAATTCCTGGCATATCTTTATAAGACCAGGCAAATGCTTCTTGGTACTTTATTAATAAGGCTACAAATTTATCTCTTTCTTTTTGGGTTAAATCTTCAGCTAACTTAATGTCTTTAGGATCATCTGGTGTACCCAAATTAATAGAGATTGATTTTAATGCATTAACAGAAATATATTCTAAATGATTATGAATGCCATGCGTGTAGCCATTAGGAAGAACATCAAACAAATAAGCAAAATGACTAGTCATATTATTTATTTTTGCCTCAAAATCATCATCAAGTACATCAGAAATAACAATATCAGTATCACTACTGTGAGCATTACAAAAGACAGACTCAAACTTAGGGGTGTAGGTCCAAGTGCTTGGCTTCCATGCAGACCTTAACTTGATGGCACTGACCTCTTGTTCTAATTCCTCAACATGCGGCAGCTCCTAGTCATCAGTCCATGCAATTGCCCCCTCCCTGATAAACTTGGTGGGCTTGAGTTCCTCTTCATCTTCAGTTGGCTGATAGCCCAGCCCATATCTAGTGATTTGCCCCTTTATTTCTGGAAAAGTCACTAAGCCATTAGCTCGTTTTCCCAGACCCATGCCAGGAAAAAACTTCATCTCTTTCATCATAGTGGCCACCCTAGGGTCCATCCAGTCTTCATAGATCCCAGCAACTTGGAAACCAGACAATAGTGGTACCGAACCATCCACTTGCAGCATAGCTACTTCCCCATCTCTTTCAGCATTGACGGTGATTATACCATCTTGGTACGGGATCTTGATTTTTTGGTGGAGTGTAGAGGGGACTCCACCTAAGGGATGGAACCAGATTCTACCCAACAGTAAGGAGAATGTCATGGGGATGTCTAGCACAGTAAACTCAACTTCGGTCTCTACAGGCCCCACCTTAACCATAGTCTTGAATACCCCTATCACGTTTCTCTTTGAATCATCATAGGCCCTGATAACCAGATCAGAACCACTTAGTTCAGACATAGAAATTCCTAATTTTGGCAGAATCTTCAGAGGGCATACATTGATGGCTGACCCATCATCTATCATCACACAAGGCACTTTCCACCCTCCAACCTCGGCGGTCACAAACAGAGCCCTGCTATGGTTTCTCCCCTCAGCTGGGAGATCATGATCAGAGAAAGTAATATGACCCCCATCTTCTATAAGCACAACTTTGGCGATCTCTTCTGGAGTTATCTCCGTGGAGACCTTGAGTACACTCAGGGCCTTGGTTAGTGTGGTTCTGTGTTTTTCTGATGCCAATGGCAATTCCCAGACTGTTACGCTAGCTTGAGTCCTTTTCAATTGCCTAAGGAACTGATCATCCTCTTCATCTGTGTCCTCTTCAGCCAACACCTTGGCTTTCCCTCTCACGTTGTCCTTCTCCATGGGTGGATCAAGATAATATCTACCACTCTTGGTCATGTGGCTCACCCTACTCTTTTCCTCTCCGTCAGAGTCAACCCAAACATTTAACAAACCTTCCTCATCACTGGAACTATCCCAAATATCAATTGTCATTACAAATCGAGGTTCATCAAGCTTTTGGATAGGTTGGATAAGGTTGATAATTTGGTTAGGGTCAATTGAGGTGGTGGAAATCATGTAAAGTCCTGGTGGAGGTGGAACATTATGGTTGGGCATTGGGTTGGTGCGTGTGTTGCGTCGATTTTCTGGGTCAGCTATTTTCTTAGCATCGATCAGGTCCTAAACTTCGTGTTTTAGTCGAAAACATCTATCAGTGTCATGGCCATGAGTTTGATGGAATTGGCAGTATAGGTTAGCATTGTAATTGGGTGGCAGTGGGTTTGGTGGCGGTCTAGGTGCCAAGGGTTGGAGGAGGCCTCGAGCTTTGAGTCACTCAAAGACTTTAGATAGAGGTTGGTTGAATTGAGAGAACTTTCTAGGGGTGCGGGACACGGTTTGAACCTCAATGACTTTGTTTTCCCCAGTAATGTTGCCAGCTAACTGGTATCCTCCCCTCTTGGGCTGATAACTTTTCCTTTCATTATTTAATACATCCTCCACTAATACCCCAGCATCATATAGCTGTTCAAAGGTAGCCAAGGGATAATAACAAAGTTTCTCATAATAACTAGGCTGCAGACTTTTCACTACCAATCGCACTTGATCCTTTTCAGCAGGCATATTGGTCATCTTCATGGCCTTTTTCCTCCACCTCAATAGATACTCTGAAAAGGTTTCATTTGGTTTTTGCCTAGTGGTCTTTAAGTCTCTCAGGGTAACATCTAAAGCTGTATTATAGGAGTATTGTTGCACAAATCTCCTAACTAGCTCCTCCCAATCTTTTCTCACAGTGGCTTCTAGCCCATGATACCATGAAGATGCAACCCCTTCTAGTGACATAGAAAAGAACTGAGTGACTTAGTTCTTAGTCAAACCAGTTGTTAGACTATAAGATAAGACCTAAGGTGGGTTTTTGGGTCACCAGTACCATTGAATTTAGCCAAATCAGGCATCTTGAATTTTTCAGGTAGATTTCCATCCAACTGGATGTCAAAGTCATCTGCATCTAACAGCCCCATTCTAGTAAATTCAGCTTGCTTTTTCACACTGGCCTGAAGTTTTTCCATCATCTCAGTAACAACTCTAATCTCCTCACTTGTCCCCTTTTCTTTCTTTTTGGGCTTGTCTTGGAGATAATCTTCTTCATCCCAAACGTCATCAAAGGCCTTTTTTTTTACTAGTCTCTTCTTCGGGCCTTTTCACCTGAACATCACTAGGCCCACCCATCTCTAGCTTCTTCTCAAAGTTGGCCATGATTTTTCCTTCAAGCTCAGCCATCTTGGCATTCAAAGCTTCTTCAAACATCTATCTAAACATGACCTTAGTGTCTTCCATTTTAGCTTGTGCAGGTGTAACTCTTACTAATCTCTTTCCCTCCCTAACCCAAGTGACCTGATTAGAAGTCTTCCTGATGTGTTCTAAAGCTATGTTTACTACAAGAGAAAAAAAATACAAGGTTTTAACATCTTATGCTATGTACAAATGCAATGCATGAATGCATGAATATGCACTTTCATTTTTACCTTTGCCTTTACAAAACCAAAACCGAACCGTACTAATACGACCGAAACTGAACCAAAACCGAACTTTATAAACCGAACTAAAATCGGACCAAAGACTAAATGATAAACCAAAAAGAATGTCTCCAGAACTGAATCTTCGCCCCCTTATACCTTCAACTCTCACGTGTAGGGTAAAAAAAAAAATTATATCCTAGGCTATGGTACACTAGACGCACCAACAGGAGGTGGTCCAGGACGACCTTTCCTCTATAAACAAATGATTTGTATCCTTAAAGTTTAACCATAAGTAAGCATCCTCTTGCTTAACATGGGTTTTAAAATGGACTTGGGCCTATACACACATTGGGTTTATGCATAGGCCTAGGTTCATCTCAACTACCACTAGAACTTATGGTTTGAACAGTAAGGATACGAATCCAGCACAACAAAAATCTACGGGGTACCTAGGGTTGAAATCTATGGCTCATGGGCTTTATTGGGTAGGAAAAGGGTCACCCATGCGAGAGCTTGTCCATTAAGCACAACGGCCGGAGCTGTAGCTCTTTTATATACTCGAAGGTACGGGCATGGGGTGCTAGCATTCACCAATTCGTCATAGCTCAAGTAGAACCATGGTCTCCTTGGCTAGTACTAACGAGGCTAAAAGGGTAAGGGTAATCCGTGTGATAGTGTAGTGCAATGCAAAAAGTTTAACAAAGGAATAATATTAGACTAATAGAAACATGTTGGAGTAACTATCCATTTAGTCCCCAGTAGAGTCGCCAAACTGTAAGGAGGGGGGGCGTGAGGCGAAATATCATCCATTAGAATTATATAAAATGCACCAGATAATGCCCAGGAAAGATGGTAGAGTCACAATGGTCTCACTTAAGTACCACCTCCTTAGACAGCATTTCCTAGACATGCACTTCTTACAATTCTAATAGAATCAAACCACTGGTAAGTACCGTCTTCCCATAACACTACCACGGTACTAAGGATTTATGCCACGAATGCATAGATAGACAGGAGTCGCCACTCGGGTAATAACCGGGACATATTCAGCGTTTCTTCCGAGGGTCATGGATGGCAACTTACTCCTTGCAGAGTTTCCACAACCGTCATCACCATAGCCCAATGTCTAGGTTCGGGATAGTGGGTACGTAAGGGAAAAGTGTTAGGCACCCCTTACGCCTGGTCTAACCTCGTTAATTCGAGTGTCAGTCCTCTACTAATGTTTCCAGAAGTCTTGTTTATTATTCCTTTATTAAACTTTATCCTAAAAATGCAATTCTAATCCTACACACGCAAGTAATTCACAAAATGGTTGTTGTTTACACACAATTTTCATGCACAAGTAATTCCTATCTATGGGGTTGCTAATTATTTAAATGATATTTACCAGATGACTAAAATTAATTTATTATTGACAATTTAATTTACAAATAAATTCAATTTCAAATAACCTTACGTTTCTATTTAACCTAATTAATTAATTTTCACCAAGTTACCCTAAGGATAATTGAACTAAGTTAATTATGTACATGTGTAATTTATTCTAATATCACATAAGTCCCAAACAATCACAACCTAATAAAGATTTCTAACATGCAAATTTATTTTACAATTACCAAGTATTAAATTAAATTTATTTTATATGCCAATGTTAGTTTAATTTACAAACAAGATTGATTTTAATTTACAAAGTATTTATTTAAATTAATTACATACAAAAGTCAGTTAAATTAAAAATAAAGTTAATTTTAATTTACCAAATAAAAGTTCTATTATTACTACAATTTCATGTCAATGGTTATTCGAGAAGTTTAGAGCTACTTACCTGTTGATAAATGCAGTTGCCATTGGGGCAAGCTACCCTTAAAAAAGGGTCTTCTCTTCTAGTATGACAATGATATCCCTGGCTTACTCCCGTTTAGCTCTATATAAGCTCCACACAAATGCCCTCTTTAGTACTTACCTTAGAGCTACTTATCAATTTTGTTTATAATAAAAAATAAAGAAACTAAAGAAAATAAAAGAAATAAAGAAAATATTAATAACAATTTACATTGGATTCTAACTCTAGTCTCCTAAAGGGTTAAGATTCCTAATTAATTACAACTACCTAATGGTCTAAGTCTTCTAACATTATCCAAACACTTCATAACACTTCTTGAATTAAAAGAACACAGAAAAATAGATCAAATATCAATTAAAACCCAAGAAAATACAAGAACATGCATAAATATACAATTTTTAAATTCTGGCAGATTATTAGTAGCAAGAAATCCGATTTTTTAAAAATAGTTATACATGCCTAAAAATCATAAAAAAATTATAGAAGATAGCCTACATATCATACAAGATCATAAAATTTATAAATCAAACAAAACCCTAACCGAATGGTCTACATAAATCGTAACTTTTCTAAGTGACAGAATCGTACTACTTTTTTGTAAAATTCATAACTCATTAACCACAACAGATATGAATGCAAAACCAATTGGAAAAGATTCATAAGAGTCTGAAGTTAATTTTAGACACTAGATTTACACAAAAATATTAAGGAACAAGGGAGATATGGGCTCCACAAGTCGGATATCCTGCAAATCAGATTTTACAGGAACCCTAACTTCAAACAGCCATAACTTACAAAATATTAAAGCTTTTTTTGTGATTCTTGAGCTTAAAATTAATGGAATTTTGTGTAGAATATGAATATAATTTTTACAAATTTTTTACAGATTCAGAAAATAAAGAAAAATAATAAAAATACGAGAGACAGAAACTAAACATGTGCAGAGTTGTGTATTCCCTCAAATTAAACATGATTACATGATCTATATGAACATATAAAATAAATTGAAGACAAAGAGCATAGAATTAAAATATTATGTGGCATAGATCTTGAAAAGAAAACAATAAAAACTGACCTTCCAGAAATCTTGTCTAAAAATCTTCTTGAAGAAAGGAAAAAACAAGGAAGAACTCAAAAAGTCTTGAATATCTCTAAATTTCTTATAGCTCTGAATTTTCTCTTCCTCTTTCCTCCCATCCTCCTTTCTTTCCTTCTCTAGTAGGGTATTTATAGGGTTTTGGGAGAGAGGTGTGATAGGGTTTAGAGTCTTAGGGTGATAAAGTTTAGATGACTTAAACAACTACGATTCCAGAATTCGAATAAGACTGGGATATGGGTGAGGTGTTTCAACCAATAGGAAGACAGGAAAAAATGGAAGGCACCAATAGGGAGTGAGGAAGAGGTGTGGTAGTGTTTGGAGTCCTAGTGTGATAAAGTTCAGATAACTTAAATGACTACGATTGCAGAATTCGAATAAAACTGGGATATGGGTGAGGTGTTTCAACCAATAGAAAGACATGAAAAAATGGAAGGCACCAATAGGGAGTGAGGAAGAGGTGTGGTAGAGTTTGGAGTCCTAGTGTGATAAAGTTCAGATAACTTAAATGACTAGGATTGATGAATTTGGATGAGACTGGAATATGGGTGAGGTGTTCCAACCAATAGAAAGAGAGGGAAAGGGGGTGACACCAATAGAGAGTGAGGAAGAGAGTGGAGCCAAGGAGGAGAGAGATATTTTGTTATTTTAATTTTCAGAAAATAATTAAATGGGTCCCATTTAAAATATCTAACTAGGCTTTCTTAGGCCCATGGAGCCCAATTAAACTTAATTAGATCCATTTAAGAACTACCCATATTAAATTTAAATAAAATAAAATTTTATCTAAATTTAATTAAATTAATTTCTCCAAAACTTTATTATTATTTTTATTTTTTCAAGATCATGCCACGGAATTAATAATTCAGCTCCATGCCTCCAATTACATCTTACAGTCATATAATTTTTCATCATTGGGTTTCCCATGGCCTCAATGCACATACTCATCACAAAATAAGAGTCTACAGTATGTATAGTCTTTTACTGCTAACCCATTAAGTTGAAATCAAAGAAGTGATAATTAAAATAAACAAATGATCAAGCCATATATATAAATCCACCATTTTATAGGTGTTGCCAAAAACTTAATACCAACATTTGTTATATTGCCTCTTCTACTAAAAATTCCTTCTAGCATTTCTTTGTCGAAAGTACATTTTTCTTTCAAAAATAACAAATATAGTGAAGATAATAAAAGAATAATTTATGTTTAAATTAAGTAAATGGAGCTTTACATTGTTCTTCTAGCTGTAAACATCCCATACATAATATTATCATTTTGTGCAATTATCAACACAAACCATGATGGTTTTGTATAAAGTTTCAAGCTCCTACCCTTGGAAGTAATAATAGAAGAAATCAATAGAGTAATGTATGAACAATTCCTAATATCTAAGTTGCAAGAGAAGGAAAATTATGAAAATGATAATCAAATAAATAAATACTATTCATTAGGGGTGAACACTATTCAGTTTAAACCAAATAAAACCGATTTAATTAGGTAATTCGATTTGATTTGGTTTTAGTTTTTGGGATTTTTGGTTTTTTCGGTTCAGTTCGTTTTTGGGGAAAAATTTTTCAATAAAATTGAATCCAACCAAATTAGGTGAAATGAGGTCCAAATCAAGGTAAAAATCATGAAATAAAGTGAAAAATCAGGTCCAACTAAAAAAAGCCCATTAAAACCCTCAACCGATTGGTTCAAACTAAACAGAATTAAATGGATTTGATTCTGTTCAATTTTCTTAGCATTTCGGTTCAGTTCAATTCGGTTTAGTTTGTAGTATTTATAAATTTGATTAGTTTGGTTTGGTTTAAATTGAATGCTCAGCCTTATTCATGTCCGTGCAAATGTGTGTGCATGCACTAGGAGAGGAAAAGGAGGTGTGGGAGAGGCAAGAGGGAAACAAGCATACTTATCCAATGGACATAGTGTTCCTCTATACAGTATTGATCGATACAATTTAATATGCAGAGTACTTTTATGCCCTACATCAGAACCTAGAAGTAGATAGAGTAAGAACATTCATTTGTTTAAACATTCAAAGTATTTCAGATTTTATTTTCATTCCCTCTCATGCCTAGGGATGGCAATAGATAGGCTACCCACGAAAATCACCGGACCTGAACCCGATTAATATTTTCAAAACTTGAACTCGTCCCAAACCCAATTAATATTTATTCTCAACCACTTGAACCTACCACAAACTCGATTATTATAACTCAAAAAATACCCGAACCCATTTTATTTTATATGTTTTAATTAAAAATCTACATAAAATTTATTTTTATTAATAAATTATATTTTTAAGATTTAATAATTTTATAAAATATTTCAATTTTATTTTATATAAAATAAAATAAATAAAATTTTAAAATATTATTATAAAAAACATATATTTTGTATTTAATTAAATATTTATATAAACAAATTCAGGTAATAGATATCCAATATGTAAAATTTGAACTCGTCATGAGTATTAAATTTCAAGCTCGAACTCGTCATGAGTATTAAATTTCAAACTCGAACATATCCTAAATCTGATTATATACTACCTAAACCCGTTCTATTAGAATTTGGTTGAATCAGGTACCTGCAAAAACCCAACCTGTTGCCATCTTTACTCATGCCAACTCAACATAATCTTTCAAAGTTTTTTTAATGAAAAGTTCCCATTTCCTTAGGGAGGCTATATTATGTTCTCTGAGGTGGAAAATTTTTTTTTCTTTTAAGTAAATATGAAAAGAGGGTAGATCAGAAATCAATAGATAGGTTAAGGACATAATCTTTAAACATTTAGAGAATTTCAATTTTTTTTTTCATGTCAACTCCACAGTCTTAATTTGAAAGTTTTTTTTTTTTCTTCTAATGAAAAAATCACATTTCCTTGGGGAAATTTAATTTTGTTCTAAGAGAAGGAAAAAATATGCACCAAAGAGAAATATATACTCCTTAATATGTAATTAAATAGATAAAGTTATGCAATATAATAGCAAAACACCCACAGAGAGAGACATATTTTCCCATTAAGTTGCCAATGTCTTTTGCTCTTTGCAATTGCAGCAATACAACATATTGCTGCAATACAACATATTGCTGCAGCTTCCATATACAAGGAAAATGTCCACATTAAACTAATACAAAATGAAACTCATGGAAGATACCTAGCAAACACTTCAACAATTCAATGTCACTCTCCAATTGAGTAGAATCTAGAAACACACAATTAACTTAGGTCAAAAACACATGAATAACTAAATACTTGTAGAAAGAGATGATTCTTCTTAATTTCAATTAATCTGTACATGAGTATATATATACAATTGATTCCTATAATTGTGTTCTACTAATTAGGAAGAAATCCTAAATAAGAAATCCTAAATAGGAATACAGAATACAAAATATACAAAGAAATAATATAGTGATTGACTTTTCATAACACTCCCTCTCAAGTTGGAGCATAGATGTTAATCATACTCAACTTGTTACAAATGTAGTCAATCCTAGCTCCATTCAGAGCTTTTGTGAAAATATCTCATAACTGCTCTCCAGTTTTGATGTGTCATGTTGAGATGATCTATTGTTGAATCTTTTCACGAACAAAGTGACAATCAATCTCAATATGTTTGGTCCGCTCATGAAACACTGGATTAGAAGCAATATGGAGAGCAACTTGATTATCACACCACAATTTTGCAGGCAGAGAGGTCTTAAAACCTGTCTCATCTAGTAATTGAAGTATCCACATTACCTCACATACTGATTGTGCCATGGCTCTGTATTGGGATTCAGCACTAGATCGAAAAACTACACTCTGCTTCTTGCTTCTCCAAGATACCAAATTTTCTCCAACAAAAACGCAATATCCAGTAGTTGACCTCCTATCAACCTTAGATCTAGCCCAGTCAGCATCTGAAAAAATTCAACATTCAAATGCCCATGATTACCATATAACAAACCTCTTCCTGGAGCGCCCTTCAAATAACACAAAATTTGTCCCAAGGCTTCCCAATGAGCAACAGTTGGGAAAGACATAAATTGACTTACCACACTAACGGCATAAGCAATGTCAGGACGAGTGACCGTAAGGTAGTTCAATTTTCCTAGCAATCTCCTGTATCTCTCTGGATCTTCAAACAACTCACTATCCCCTGCTAACAGTTGTAAATTTGGAGTCATTGGTGCACTACAAGGCTTAGCACCTAATTTTCCTGTCTCTGTCAATAAATCGAGGACATTTTCTTTGAGACAAGAAAATACCCTTCTTACTTCTCATAACTTCAATACCCAAGAAATACTTTAACAATCCCAAGTCTTTGGTCCGAAACTGGGTTTGGAGGAAGATTTTAAGAGATGAAATACCTGCAGAGTCACTCCCAGTGATGATAATGTCATCCACATAGACTACCAGGAGAATTAGACCAGCCTCAGATTGCCTATAAAATACTGAGTGATCACACTTACTCTTTTGCATACCAAATTCCTGTACTGCTTCACTGAATCTCCCAAAACCAGGCCCTAGGACTTTGTTTCAAGCCATAAAGAGACTTCCGAAGCCTACAAACTTTACCCAACTCTCCCTGAGCAACAAACCCAAGTGGTTGCTCCATATATACCTCCTCCTAAAGATCACCATGAAGGAAAGCATTCTTGATATTCAATTGGTGCAGGGGCCAATCATATGTAGCTACTAAAGAGATAAACAAGCGAACA
This sequence comes from Hevea brasiliensis, assembly GCF_030052815.1. Classification (NCBI taxonomy): domain Eukaryota; kingdom Viridiplantae; phylum Streptophyta; class Magnoliopsida; order Malpighiales; family Euphorbiaceae; genus Hevea; species Hevea brasiliensis. The sequence goes on along the minus strand of NC_079498.1, from coordinate 37,004,765 downwards.
GAAGTAAGTTTAGCTACAGGAGAAAAAGTGTCAGAGTAATCAACCCCATATGTCTGAGTATATCTTTTGCTACAAGGCGTGCTTTTAACCTAGCCACAGAACCATCAGGATTTACCTTTACTGTAAACACTCATTTGCAACCAATAGCTTTCTTACCAGTGGGCAAAGGCAACAGTTCCCATGAACCATTAACATCTAAAGCCTCCATTTCCTCTTTTATAGCAGCACACCAGCCAGGATGAGACCGCGCCTCACCAACAGTATTAGGGATAGGAATAGAGTCTAGAGAAGTAACAAAACACCGAGAACAAGAAGACAATTGATTATAAGAAACAAAAGAAGAGATAGGGTAAATACATGAACGTTTACCTTTACGAAGAGCAATTGATAAGTCTATATCAGAATCATGATCAGTATGAGGTACAGGATCTCCCAACGAAGTAGCTGGTGGAGGATCTGAGTCAGGAATCTCCAATCTCCTGGAATAAACATGAACAACGGGAGGTCGAGTAGGTCTAGAGACAGAAGGAACAGGCTATTGGAGAGGACTAGACATTGATTGGACAGTATATATTAAGAGATCATCCTCCTCCCCCCGACTCTCATACACAGATAATTGAGGAAGAAATGGAATGGACTCAAAAAATGTGATATCTGCAGAAACAAGATAACGATTAAGAGTGGGAGAGAAACAGCGGTACCCTTTTTTCAGCCAGGAGTACCCAAGGAAGACACATTTGAGAGACTTTAGATCCAATTTAGTAACCTGTGGACGAACATCACGCACAAAACAGGTACAACAAAAAATATGGGGTTTAACAGGGAACAAAGATTTTGCAGGAAACAAAGCAGTATAAGGAATATCCCCATCAAGGACAGAAGACGACATACAATTGATAAAAAAACATGCCGTAGAAACTACATCCGCCAAAAAGTGTTTAGGAACTTTCATCTGAAAAAGAAGAGCACGAGTTACCTCAAGATGCCGATTTTTTCTTTCGGCTACGCCATTTTGGGATGGGGTATCCACTCAGGAAGACTGATGAAGAATGTCTTTTTGTGTCATATAAGACTGAAATTGTACTGAAAAGTATTCTTTGGCATTGTCACTTCTTAATATGCACACAGAAATATTAAATTGAGTTTTGATTTCATTACAAAAGGCACAAAAGATACAAAACAACTCAGAACGATTCTTCATTAAATATAACCAGGTAACACGAGTAATCATCAACAAAAGTAACAAAATAACAAAATCCAGTTTTAGAAGTAACAAAACAAGGACCCTAAATATCAGAATAAACTAACTCAAAAGGGGATGAAGCCCGTTTATTAACTCTAGACACAAAAGGCAAATGATGATGTTTTGCAAACTAACACTACTCACATTCTAGTACCGATAAATACTGAAACTGAGTACATAACTTTTTCATGGTAGACAAAGAAGGATGACCCAATCTACAATGAGCTTCAAGAGGTGTTAAGGTACTGGAGCAAACAAGAGATTGCGGTACATGATTTTCCAGAATGTAAGACCACCTAACTCACGTCCTCTACCAATAATCTGCTTCGTCATAAGATCCTGAAACAAACACTGGTTAGGAAAAAAGAAAACAGAACAATTTAAGATACGAGTAAGTTTACTAACAGAAAGTAGATTAAAAGAGAATTTTGGTAGACACAAAACAAATAACAAAGAAATTGACAAGAAGTCAGGTTCGCAGTTCCAGAACCCATGACACAAGAAGTAGAACCATCAGCTAAAGTAACAGTAGAGGAAGTGAGATTAGACTGAAAAGTAGATAGAAGACTAGAATTACCTGTCATGTGATCTGTCGCACCAGAATCAATAACCCATTTGGATGAGGAAGACACAAGGCATGTAGTGGATTTACCCGACTCAGCGATCGCAGTGACAGGGGAACTGGTAAGCTTTAGAGATGCCTGATACTGGGAAAACTGTACAAAATCCTCTGCAGATACCAAAATAGTTTTCTCAGAGGAAGATACTGTAGATTCCTCTGCTGCCATATTTGCCATCTGTGATCGCTGATTTTTCCTCTGAAGTTGCAGACAATTATATTTTGTATGGCCAGGCTCATGGCAATAATAACAAATGACTCCTCTTGAGTCCTGATTAGAACTAGTCTCTCCATTACGCTGATTACTTCTGTTGCCTGTAATTCCTCCTCTACTTCCTCTTCTATTACCCTGTTGTCCATTTGGATTACGGCTAATAAGAGCACTACTGGCAGGCTGTGAAGATTGGGTACTCTCTATACGAAGGACCAGTGTGAACGTTTATGCAAAGAGAAAATCTCATAACTGGAGAGAATCTGAGATTTAGCAGTCTCATATTCTGAAGGAAGGCCTGTAAGAAAACTCATAACAGCCAGTTGCTCCCGTTGGGCTTGCTAAACTTTCACATCAGGATTAAAAGGCAACAATACATTAAATTCCTCATATACCCGTTTAAAATCTATAAAATAAGTCGTGAGAGACTTATCCTCTTTCTCAGCACGGTAGAATGCCTTACAAACATCATAAATACGGGAGATATTCCCTTTACCAGAATACAGAAAATGTCGTGAGAGACTTATCCTCTTTCTCAGCACGGTAGAATGCCTTACAAACATCATAAATACGGGAGATATTCCCTTTACCAGAATACAGAAAATCTAAGTAATCCATCAATTCCTTAACAAATTCATAGTGATTAATTAAACTAATTACCTCACTGTGAATCGAGTTCCGAAGCTGCAAAAACAACCGAGCATCCTCCCTTAGCCAAGTTTGTCGTGTATCATCCGTAGGTGGATCTTTAGTAAGGTGATCATCCTTATCAATGCTACGCAAATAGACCTTAACAGTCTTACTCCACTCTAGGTAATTCGAACCATTAAGTTTGTGTTCCGTGATCTTAGTCATCACCGGAATCACATTAGAAATAACATTCTTATTGTCTGCCATTTGTTGAGACAAAGAAAACTAACCGAAACGCTAATCCAAAGTGCTTACAGCAGCAAAATAACCCAAAATCACAAATCAAGCAAATTCCAAAATAGGATCTGAGAGCCAAACCACAGAAGTCCTTTAATGGTATACTGGATCAGGTAACAGCACACAGTGGTGGAATGAGGGGGTTGAGGTGACGCCGGCGATGTTGATTTGATTCGAAACGGCCGGTCGGCGGCCAAGGTCTCTCCTGAGCTGGGTGGTGAGAACAAATAGTCACCCTAGATAGATGACCTACTCTGATACCATGTAGAAAGAGATGATTCTCCTTAATTTCAATTAATCTGTACATGGGTATATATATACAATTGATTCTTATAATTGTGTTCTACTAATTAGGAAGAAATCCTAAATAAGAAATCCTAAATAGGAATACAGAATACAGAATATACAAAGAAATAATATAGTGATTGACTTTCCATAACAATACTAAACTCAAAACAAAGATAAACCTACCCTCCACATGGTTTCTAGTAAGAACCTCAATTTCATAGGAGACCTTAGCACTCTCAGCTTCTGTTGTATTTAGTTCCTCTTTCAAATGCTCTACAAATGCATCTACATCAACGCGTGCTCTAATCTAAAATCAAAATTAAACATAGATTTTCACATGCAGGGATAAAAATTGCAAAAAAAAAAAAAAAAAAAAATTCAGTGTCAAATAACATTAAAATTCACATCCTAAAAACAGAAACTACATTTCAAAACAAGATCTATGTTACTGTGTGTATTTTATTCTCTATCACTGTCAACTCCACTAAGGAAATGAAATAAGATAAAAAAAATAAAAATAAAAAAATAAAAGACTTTCCCAAATCTCCAATCCCTAAGAAACTAAAATCAGAGTAGTCAAACATAATCTGCTGAACTTTGCTCAACATAATAATAAAAATTAAAAATAACTAAAGAAACAAAATATCATGTTAGGAACATAGAACTCGTCAAGAATTTGTTTAAAATATATTAAAGAGTTTAAAAGAAGCCGACCCCAAATTTTTGGGATAAAGGCTTAGTTGAGTTGAATTGAGTTAAAAAGAGTACACTATAATCAAACTATGAAAATAACATTCTCGTACTCACTATGGCGATAGATAAAATGGCCAAATTTTGCTATTGTGGATGCATACTTTGCAAATGAAGTGCGCATTAAGGAGATCAAAAAATGCACTTCATGTTAAAAATTACATATCTAGGAGGTGAAGGGGAAAATAAATTCCAAACAAATCCTAACTCAAGAGTAAAGCTTGAAATAAAGGCTAAGAGAAAGAAATACTGACCTCGGTGCTATCAGAGAGAGAGAGAGAGTACTTTAGTGAACACAGGCATCTCATACTGGTAAATCTGCATTTAAACTTTGAAAAAATAAATATGCCAATTGAAAATGACAATCCCATCTTGTTCTAGGTAGTCTTTCTTCGTATATTTTCGATTACAATCAATTCTCTAAGTTTCACATTGTAGAAAGAGATGTAGAAAGAGATGATTCTCATTGATTTCAATTAATCTGTACATGGGTATTTATATACAATTGATTCCTATAATTGTGTTATACTAATTAGGAAGAAATCCTAAATAAGAAATCCTAAATAGGAATACGTGAGAATATACAGAAATAATATAATGATTGACTTTCCATAACACTCCCCTCAAGTTGGAGCATAGATGTTAATCATGCCCAACTTGTTACAAATGTAGTCAATCCTAGCTCCATTCGAGCTTTTGTGAAAATATCTCCTAACCGCTCTCCGCTTTGATATGTCTGTTGAGATGATCTGTTGTTGAATTTTTTCACGAACAAAGTGACAATCAATCTCAATATGTTTTGTCCGCTAATGAAACACCGGATTAGAAGAAAAATGGAGAGCGACTTGATTATCACACCACAATTTCGCAGTTGGGGGTCTTAAAACTGTCTCATCTAGTAATTGAAATATCCACATTACCTCACATCCGATTGTGCCATGGCTCAGTATTCGGATTCAAAGACTAGATCGAGAAACTACACTCGCTTCTTGCTTTTCCAAGACACCAAATTTCCTCCAACAAAAACGCAATATCCAAAGAGTTGACCTCCTATCAACCTTAGATCCACGGCCAGTCGGCATCTGAAAAACATTCAACATTCAAATGCCCATGATTACCATATAACAAACCTCTTCCTGGAGCTCCCTTCAGATAGCACAAGATTTGTCCCAAGGCTTCCCAATGAGCAACAGTTGGGGAAGACATAAACTGACTTACCACACTAACGGCATAAGCAATGTCAGGACGAGTGACAGTAAGGTAGTTCAATTTTCCTACCAATCTCCTGTATCTCTCTGGATCTTCAAACAACTCACTATCAATAGATCGATGACATATTTTCTTTGAGACAAGAAAATACCCTTCTTACTTCTCATAACTTCAATACCCAAAAAATACTTTAATAATCCCAAGTCTTTGGTCTGAAACTGGGTTTGGAGGAAGGTTTTAAGAGATGAAATACCTGCAGAGTCACTCACAGTGATGATAATGTCATCCACATAGACTACCAGGAGAATTAGACCAGCCTCAGATTGCTTATAAAATACTGAGTGATCACACTTACTCTTTTGCATACCAAATTCCTGTACTGTTTCACTGAATCTCCCAAACCAGGCCCTAGGACTTTGTTTCAAGCCATAAAGAGACTTCCGAAGCCTACAAACTTTACCCAACTCCCCCTGAGCAACAAACCCAGGTGGTTGCTCCATATACACCTCCTCCTGAAGATCACCATGAAGGAAAGCATTCTTGATATCCAATTGGTACAGGGCCAATCATATGTAGGCTAAAGAGATAAACAAGCGAATGTAAGTTTAGCTACAGGAGAAAAAGTGTCGAGTAATCAACCCCATATGTCCGAGCATATCCTTTTGCTACAAGGCGTGCTTTTAACCTAGCCACGTAACCATCGAGATTTACCTTTCAGTAAATACCCATTTGCAACCAATAGCTTTCTTACCGGTGGGCAAGGCAGATTCCCATGTACCATTAGCATCTAAAGCCTCAATTTCTTCTTTCATAGCAAAGACACCGGCCCAGATGAGACAAAGGCCTCACCAATGATTAGGGATAGGAACAGAGTCTAAAGAAGTAACAAAACACCGAGAACAAGAAGACAATTGATTATAAGAAACAAAAGAAGAGATAGGGTAAGTACATGAACGTTTACCTTTACGAAGAGCAATGGGTAAATCTAGATCAGAATCATGATCAGTATGAGGTACAGGATCTCCCAACGAAGTAGCTAGTGGAGGATCTGAGTCAGTAATCTCCAATCTCCTGGAATAAACATGAACAACGGGAGGCCGAGTAGGTCTAGAGACAGAAGAAACAGGCTGTGAGAGAGGACTAGACATTGATTGGGCAGTATATATTAAGATATCATCCTCCTCCCCCTGACTCTCATACTCAGATGATTGATAAAAAAATGGTTTGGAATCAAAAAATGTTACATCTGCATAAACTAGATAACGCTTAAGATTAGGAGATAATGAACGGTACCCTTTTTGAATCCGGGAGTACCCAAGGAAGACACATTTGAGAGACTTTGGATCCAATTTAGTAACCTGCGGACGAACATCACGTACAAAACAAGTACAACCAAAAATACGGGGTTCAACAGGAAACAAAGATTTTGTAGGGAACAAAGCGGTATAAGGAATATCCCCATTAAGGACAGAAGACGGCATACGATTGATCAAAAAACATGCCGTAGAAACTGCATCCGCCCAAAAGTGTTTAGGAACTTTCATCTGAAAAAGAAGAGCACGAGTTACCTCAAGAAGATGCCGATTTTTTCTTTCGGCCACGCCATTTTGGGATGGGGTATCCACACAGGAAGACTGATGAAGAATGCCATTTTGTGTCATGTAAGACTGAAATTGTGCTGAAAAATATTCTTTAGCATTGTCACTTCTTAATATGCGCACAGAAATATTAAATTGAGTTTTGATTTCATTACAAAAGGCACAAAAGATAGAAAACAACTCAGAACGATTCTTCATTAAATATAACCAAGTAACACGAGAGTAATCATCAACAAAAGTAACAAAATAACGAAATCCAGTTTTAGAAGTAACAGAACAAGGACCCCAAACATCAGAATGAACTAACTCAAAAGGGGATGAAGCCCGTTTATTGACTCTAGACACAGAAGGCAAACGATGATGTTTTGGAAACTGACACGACTCACATTCGAGTACTGATAAAGACTGAAACTGGGGACACAACTTCTTCATGGTAGACAAAGAAGGATGACCCAATCTACAATGAGCTTCAAGAGGTGTTACGGTACTGGAGCAAACAAGCGACCGCGGTACATGATTTTCCAGAATGTAGAGACCACCTGACTCACGTCCTCTACCAATAATCGCCGTCGTAAGATCCTCGAAACAAACACCGATCGAAAAAAGGAAATAGAACAATTTAAGGTACGAGTAAGTTTACTAATGTAAAGTAGATTAAAAGAGAAATTTGGTAGACACAAAAGCAGATGACAAAGAAATTGACGAAGTCGGATTCGCGATTCGAACCCATGACACAAGAAGTAGAACCATCGGCTAAAGTAATGAGAGGAAGTGGGATTAGACCGAAAAGCGGATAGAAGACTAGAATTACTGTCATGTGATCTGTTGCACGTAATCAATAACCCATTTGGATGAGGAAGACACAAGGCATGTAGTGGATTTACGACTCGTGATCGCGATGATAGGGAACCGTAGGCTTTAGAGATGCACGATCTTGGGAAAGCGTGCAAAATCTTCTGCAGATACCAAAGCAGTTTTCTCGGAGGAAGATACCGTAGAATCCTCTGCGCCATATTTGCCATCTGTGATCGATTTTTCCTCTGAAGTGCGGACAATTATATTTTGTATGGCGTGCTCATGACAATAATAACAAATGACTCCTCTTGAGTCTGATTAGAACTAGCCTCTCCATTACTGATTATACATTGCTGTAATTCCTCCTCTACTTCCTCTTCTATTACCCTGTTGTCCATTTGGATTACGGCTAATAAGAGCACTCTTGTGTTGTGAAGATTGGGTACTCTCTGCAGAAGGACCCGTGTGAATGTTTCATGCAAAGAGGAAATCTCGAATCGAAAGAATCGAGATTTAGCGATCTCATACTCAAGGAAGGCACAAGAAAACTCATATGACCGATTGCTCCCGTTGGGCTCTTTGAACTTTCACATCGTAACTAAAAGGCAACAATACATTAAGTTCCTCATATACGTTTAAAATCCATAAAATAAGCCGTGAGAGACTTATTATCTTTCTCAAAGACGGTAGAATGCCTTACAAACATCATAAATACGGAGATATTCCCTTTACTGAATCTGAAAATCTAAGTAATCCATCAATTCTTTAACAAATTCACGGTGATTAATTAAACTAATTACCTCACGTGAATCGAGTTCAAGCCGCAAAACAACCGAGCGTCCTCCTTAGCCAAGTTTGTTGTGTATCATCGATGAGTGGATCTTTAGTAAGGTGATCATCCTTATCAATGCTACGCAAATAGACCCTAATGATCTTACTCCACTCCTGTAATTTGAACCATTAAGTTTGTGTTCCGTGATCTTAGTCATCATCGGAATCACATCCGAAATAACATTCTTATTGTCTGCCATTTGTTGAGACAAAGAAACTAACCAAAACGCTAATCCAAAGTGCTGACAGCAACAAAATAATCCAAAATCACAAATCAAGTAAATACCGAAATAGGATCTGAGAGCCAAACCTCAGAAGTCCTTTAATGGTGTCTTGGATCGAACAACGACACACGCTGGTGGAATGAGGGGATTGAGGCGCCGCAATGTTGATCGGAATCGAAGCAGTGGCCGGCGCCAAGGTCTCTCTGGTGGGTGGTGAGAACAAATAGTCACCCTAGATGGCTGCTCACGATACCATGTAGAAAGAGATGTAGAAAGAGATGATTCTCATTGATTTCAATTAATCTGTACATGGGTATTTATATACAATTGATTCCTATAATTGTGTTATACTAATTAGGAAGAAATCCTAAATAAGAAATTCTAAATAGGAATACAGAATACAGAATATACACAGAAATAATATAATGATTGACTTTCCATAACACACATTATTGAAATTGCAGTATTTAATAGAATAATTGAGCATCAATTATACACTTATTGTTAAATATTGCATTATGTCTATTATGTTCTTAGATTTCCTCATTTCCAAGCAAGACAAAAAGACTTGAAAAATCTCATATGCACCAAATTTTGCCCCCTCTTCACTGCATTCACAGGACAAAAGTTGTGAAAAACTGCTCTTCTTTCACCTCTGCTCAACACTATTCATAATTATTTGGTTGTCAATATCTCGTGCCTTCTTATTCTATATCAAATATGCCCAACATGCTAGAATTTTCAGGATTAAAATGCATATATGGATAATTGACGTATGGTAGGAGAATTACCACATGCAAATTAAAGTGCAAAACATGATCTTATTTACTGCTTTACTTGATCAAAAGGTTAAAAATTATGTCAAATGCAGCGTGATTCATTGTCCTGCTTTCCTCATGAACACATGTGAGTCAACCAAGTGCTTTGCATGAGCTTGATTCAGATAATTTATAAAGTCAGTTACCAACGAAAGATGTAATATTTTATGATGAGAACATGTAATTCCAAATGACAAAGAATGGTGAAATAAATAAACAAATGAATCCAAATCTCAAAAAATTGTCAGTAGATATGATAGGCTACATAGTTGATAAACCATTTTTTTTTTCGGTGGGTGGGGAATTGTTCATCAGATAAGCTATCGAAATCTCCTGGTAAAACTGGGAACATCAATCATACTGGAGACAGAAAGTCACAGGACACTGGATCAACAAAGTTGATACATGAATCTTCTTATATACTCTGAGATATGCAAGCCACAATAAACTCTCAAAAGTCACATTAAATTAAGCAAAGGAAGCCATGAAAGAAAACTGTGAATGGATGGATGATCTCATAATTCCCTTGACTTGTAGAATTATATATATGGACCTCTCTAATATGCTAAAATAGGAGGAAATTTGGGTTAGCATCAGAGATGGTAGTAATGGTGGCAACTTATGATTTTAAATATAAAGTAGCAAACTTTACTCATATCTAGCAGCATCATCAAGAAAAAATTATATGCATGTTTTCCAATTATTCTGATAAGCAGTCCCCACCGTTCCTTTGTCATTCAATATAATTAGTTAATCACCCAAATGTCAGTTTTTCTAACATGGCCCATTCATCCTACATTTTTAACCCAAAAAATAATTAAAGCTCTCTTCTTAATTACAGGGTTCACTTTTGGGTGGACAAAAACTTCCCCATTTCTGCCGTTAAAGATCTTCTCTTTTTCTTTTCTTTTATTTTCTTTTCTTTTCCTCTCAAAATAAGAACCCAAAAAAAGTATCTAGGTATAGATATTTACCTTTGTTTCTAGAAGCATAAATTCTCTTTTCTTTAAGAAAAAAAAATCCTCTTTCTAACTCAACTCAACTCAACTAAGCCTTTATCCCAAAAATTTGGGGTCGGCTATATGGATTCGCTTTTTCCACTCTGAACGATTTCGGGTTAAATCCTCAGAAATGTGTAATGCTTCTAAGTCATGCTGTACTACTCTCCTCCAAGTCAATTTAGGTCTACCCCTTTTTTTCTTTCTATCCTCTAGCCTAATGTGCTCTACTTGTCTAACTGGAGCCTCCGTATGTCTACGCTTCACATGACCAAACCACCTCAATCTCCCTTCTCTCAACTTATCTTCAATTGGCACCACTCCTACCTTTTCTCTAATACTTTCATTACGGACTTTATCTAGTCTAGTATGGCCACTCATCCACCTTAACATTCTCATCTCTGTAACTCTTATCTTAGATGCGTAGGACTCTTTCAGTGCTCAACACTCACTACCATATAGCATAGCCGGTCGTATGGCTGTACGGTAAAATTTTCCTTTTAATTTATTGGGAATCTTACGATCACATAAAACTCCCGTGGCACGTCTCCACTTCAACCATCCGGCTTTAATCCTATGACTAACATCCTCCTCACATCCCCCATCTACTTGAAGTACTGAGCCTAGATATTTAAAGTGATTACTTTGGGACAGTGCCACTCCATTCAAACTAACTCATTCCCTATCACCAGTTTGGCCTTCACTGAACTTGCAATGCATGTATTCTGTCTTCGTTCTACTTAACTTAAAACCCTTTGACTCTAGAGTACTTCTCCAAAGTTCTAGCTTTCTATTGACTCCTTCTCGTGTCTCATCTATCAGAACAATATCATCCATAAACATCATGCACCAAGGAATACTCTCTTGTATATGTTTCGTCAATTCATCTAAAACTAATATAAAAAGGTAAGGGCTTATGGCTGATCCTTGGTGTAATCCAATTGAGATCGGAAAATCTCTTGTGTCCCCTCCCACTGTGTGCACACTCGTAGTTGCTCCTTCATACATATCTTTCAATACTTGTATATACCTAATAGATACCCTCTTTTGTTCTAACGCATTCCATAAGACCTCTCTTGGAACACTATCATAAGCCTTCTCCAAATCAATAAAAACCATGTGTAGATCTTTCTTCCCATCTCTATATTTCTCCATCAAGCTTCTAATGAGAAAGATCGCTTCCATAGTTGAACGACCAGGCATGAAACCAAATTGATTGAGAGAGATAGAAGTATCATGACGTAGTCGATGCTCCACAACTCTCTCCCACAACTTCATAGTATGGCTCATGAGTTTAATTCCCCTATAGTTTGAGCAACTCAGTATGTCTCCCTTATTTTTAAAAAAAGGTACTAAAAAACTCTACCTAAATTCATCGTGCATTTTCTTTGAGTTTAGAATCTTATTAAATAATTTAGTTAACCATGCCACTCCCATATCTCCCAAATACTTCCACACTTCAATTGGTATTTCATCGGGTCCACAGCTTTACCTACTTTCATTCTCTTAAGTGCTTCCTTTACTTCTAAAGATCTAATCCTTCTAGTATAATTTACATTCTTTTCTATTGTTCTATAATCTATATTCACGCTATTTCCATTTTGACTATTATTAAAGAGATCATTAAAATAATTTCTCCATCTTTCTTTAATGTCCTCATCTTTCACCAACACTTTTCCTTCTTTATCCTTAATGCACCTAACTTGATTGAGATCTTGACATTTCCTTTCTACTCCTTGCTAATCTATAAATATCTTTCTCCCCTTCTTTAGTTCCAAGTTTCTCATATAACTTTTCAAAGGCACATGCTCTTGCTTGGCTAATCGCCTTTTGCCTCTTTCTTTGCTATCTTGTACTGTTCATATGCCTCATTATTATCACATTTAGGTAATTTCTTATACCATTCCCTTTTTCTCTTCAACGCCTTTTGTACTTCCTCATTCCACCACCATCTCTCTTTTGAGGGTAGTCCATGTCCTTTAGACTCCCAAGTACTTTTCTAGCTACTTCTCTAATCTTTGATGCCATCTGTATCCACATATCATTGGCCTCCATATCTAGCTTCCATACTTGGACTCAAGAAGCTCATTTTGAACTTCACTTGCTTTACTCCTTTGAACTCCCACCACTTTGTTCGAGCTACACTATTTCTTCCGACCTTACTTGAATTGTTCCTAAACTTGACATCCAAGACCACCAACCTATGTTGACTTGTTAAAGCTTCTCTGGAATGACCTTGCAATCCTTGCATAGAGCTCTATTTGTCTTCCTGGTTAAGAGGAAGTCGATTTGGCTTCTATGTTGCCCACTTTTGAAAGTCACTAAATGTGACTCTCTTTTTATAAAGTAGGTATTTGCTAGTATTAGGTCGTATGCCATAGCAAAATCCATGATGCTTTTTCCCTCCTCATTTACTGCCAAAACCAAAACCTCCATGAACATTCTCATAACCTTGCCTATCACTTCCTACATGTCCATTCAAATCTCCACCAATGAAAACATTCTCTTCATTCGGTATGCTTTGCATTAAATCATCCATATCTTCCCAAAACCTTTGTTTACTCTCACTGTCTAGTCCTATTTGTGGGGCATAAGCACTAACTATATTTATTGTTTCTCCGTCTAGTACTAGCTTTACTAGTATAATTCTATCTCCTACTCTTTTCACAGCTACTCTGCGTCTTTCAATGTCCTGTCTATGATTATACCCACTCGTTCTTGTTTCTCTCCTTTCCAGAAACCACAATTTGTACCTGAGTTACCCACTTCCTTACTTTTCTCTCCTACCCATTTAGTCTCTTGAATGCAAGTAATATTCACCCTTCTCCTTTCCAAGGTATCCACAAGCTCCATTAATTTTCCTGTAAGTGATCCAACATTCCAAGTACCAACCCTGATCCTCCTCCTATCCTGCTCCTTCCTAATTGGTCTCCTTCTATGATATCTTCTATTATTTTCTATGTCTATCTTGTGTTCTGTTCCACTATTTGTTCTATTATCTGTCTTATGGACTAACTTCTTTACCCACACCCGTCCATGATGTGGGAACCCTTGCTCACTCAACACCACACCCGGGCGCCGGCATGGCGCGTCGCTTTCGGTGAACGCCCTACACCCTTGCATATTTATCACTACACCCGGGCTCCGATGTAGCGCGTCGTTAGTAGAGGACGCCCCAACGTTTATATCATTTGAATCCATATCATAGGGTGTGACGAAATTTTTACGCTGGTTGTCACCTACCGCAACCCTCCTCCTTTATCCGGGCTTGGGACCGGCTAAGCGCAAACTACTTAGGCGGAGTTAAAAAAAAAAAAAAAAAAAAAAAAAAAAAAAAAAAAATCCTCTTTAATTTTATAAAAAAGTAATGCTGATCCCCTCTTTGCTTCTTTCAGAAAATATATTATATCCTTACAAATATGATAGGCAAGACATTTTTTTTTCCATTAATCAATTGGTTTGATTAGATTATAATAAGATGACCCTTTTTATGAATATGTATCTCTTTCTACATTATATATGTTTTTATCAACTAACCTCTCTCACTTTTATACTAATTAATTTTGGCAAGAATAATTTATTTATAATATAATACATAAAAATTAATCTATAAAAGAATAATTTCAGTAATAAGAAAAAAAAAAGACCAGTTCATTACTTTTCGTTTGTTGCATAAACCAATGTATTTTAAATAGCAAATTTCATTTAAATCAGAAGTTGAAGAATACAAAGCTATGTCTATTACTATGTATGTAGCTTGTTTCCCGCCCACAAATTCATAGACAATCAAAACATTAAACATATAAAACTCATCAAAGTATTTTTATCTATTTTGACATATAGAATAGAAAGAAAGCCTTGAAAGTATTTACATTTGCAGGGTGCAAACAGAATCCGTAGCTGAAAATATTTCTCCTAGTGCTAAAAAAAGGGAAGCAAAAATAAATAACACCACATGAAAGAAAGAATTGTATCAATCAATAAACTAATTATCCAAGGAAGATTTATCAGAGACTATACCTGCTTATTGATGATTGCAAGAGAACAACCTCACAACTGTCAAACATAATGCATACTGTATAAGAGAATGCCTAAAAGAGATTAGTTGTCACAATCCATAATCTAATGCATCAAGAGCTGTAAATATTAAAATGCGACAGACAATATGAAAGAGCCAGATCAGGACCCGCATATCTAAGGTCCGCAAAGTGAAAAGGCTCTAAATAATAAACCAAAATAAAATGGTTAATTAAAAAAAAAAAAGGAAAAAGCATAAAAACCCACTTGCTGTTGTGCAGTTTGTGTTTGATAACAAAGTTTGTTGCTCTTGCTTATGAAACAGAATCTAGATTACATTACAATAGTAGTAATTAACACTATGTTTTATAAGGTAGTGAGAAATTTTATAAGTTTCTAAAATTATAAATTTGTGTTGGGAGAATTCATGATTTTTTAAAGTATGATTTTTGAAAAATCTTACATTTTTCTACTCAGCACTGGTTGATAAGTTTTTCGCTTAAAAGCTCTCAAAAACCTTCACTTTTTTTTTCAAACAATAAAAAATTATAAAAGTTTAAAAACTATAAAGTAAAATACAACAAAAAGATTTCATGAACTACAATAAAACAATGTGCAGCAGTGTATTATAATGAATTCGTATTAATCTTTTATTAAAAAGAAAAACATGTAAATGAATTAATCTGAAGAAAATAAGCATCTGCATAAGACACCTGGTGAGACAGAGGCCTGACTTGTTGATTTCTAAACTGCAGTCTATAGCCTCCACTACAGCATTTCTTGTCCAGTTTGTACCATGAAAACAGATAGGCATTTCAACAAACACGTTCTAGGCATGAAATTGAAGAAAATAGATCAAACATGTGAAGTAACGAATATGAAAATATTTGCAACATCAAAAGGATTTTTGTTTGTAACGTAAAGAGTTGGAACTTTCAAGGCAATCAAAAGGAATTTTGTTGTAACATAAAGATGAAATATGGAATTGGAATGGGCTGAAAGATGAAAAGGGAAGATCTTGTTAACGAGTTAAAACGTTGAGGCGAATACATAAAGGAGAAAGCATAGCATCTCATGACTGAAAGCAGATGGCTCGATGGGAGTTAAAAGCCTTGAGCAAATATGGGCTAAAAAATGTAGAGAAAATAGAGGTAATATATGAAGCATAATAAAGGAACAGATGGCAGCCAGACAGAGCACCATTTGGCAGTGTATAGTTAGCCTATTTTAGGGCTCAACCTTATAATATTTATATAAATATAAATATAAATTAGCATAATGTTTGCAATTTATAAATTTAATTTTTTAATTTAATTTTTAATTATATTTTAAATAAGAAAAAAATTATTATTATTATTATTATTATTAAATTAATTTCTATCTAAATTTCTCTCTTAGTAAATTTTCATACATTATATTAGTAATTTTTTAATTAATTTATGATGTAATTAATTAAAATATCTTATTTATTTTTTTATACATATATTAATAATAGTTCTTATGATTATTTCGTTTAAAATAAAATAAAATTATTTTATTCACAAAAGTAATTTAAACTAATGAAATTTTTATATTTTATCTCATAATTTATATAAATTGATATTAATTTTTTGTGGCTTATATAAAATATATTAAATTAATGAGAAAATGATATAATTTAAAAATATATATAAATATAATATATTATTTTTTAATTTTATTATATTATTTTTAAAAATGCTATATCTTTAAATTTTTGTAAAATGTAACTTTTTTTATTAATTTGATATATTTTTTTATAAATAATTCTTTTACAATAATTGTTATCACTTTACATGAATTTATGATGTAAAATACATATATTTCATAAAAATTAAATTTTTAAATAAATATACAATATATACATATATAATTAAAAAAATATTTTTTTTAATCTAATAAAAATTAAAAATATAAAATATTTTTCAAAATACAATTTCCATAATTTTAATACTATAGCTTTAATTTTTCAATCATCTTTATTTATAGTCAAATTTTCAATATAATTACGTTTGCCAACTATCTTTCAGATTCTACTAATGCACAAAATAATAATTGAAAGATGATTTCTACATAAAAATATAACTATTTAATTAAAATTGGAAATAATTTTGTTAAAAACTAATAATAATAAAATGACTGATGATCAAAATATCAGTCCGAGGTATGATGACATAATTCTAATATAAGTTACTATCCTTTAAGATTCAACAAAATTTTCCTAACATTATAGAAAATCATGAATCAATATAAATATAAATAAGTTTTAAAAATTGAGACCAATAAATATTGAATAAAAATAATAAAAATAGAGTACATCAAAGAAAGAATTTGGGGAGCAAAACATGAGAAGAAAAACCTTTTCTAATGACTTTTTTTTTTATTTGATGGTGTGTCCCAAACACTACAATGTATCAACTATTTATAGGCAAAGAATAAAAAGTCTTTCAAATCGAAATTTTTATTTTATCACTAATTATTATTTAATTGAAAAAAAAAAGAAAAAAAAAGTTAACTCATTGCAAGAAAATATATAAAATTGACTATATAATACTAAAATGTTAATCAAAGAATATGGCCATTTGAAACAACATATTCGATATATTATCAATTCAATGGCCATAACTCAAATCAAATAAAAAGAAAATAGAGAAAAATAAACATTATTTTAATGTAGAGAAAACTTGAAAGATAGTTCTCAACTTTTTAGAAAAAAATTACATTGACTATACAGACAATGTAACTTTTGTGTATTTGGGTGAACTCTAACAATAAATATTTCTTTTATAAAACTATTATAACGAATGATAAAATTATTTTGTAATAAATATAATGTATAAATGCAAAATTTATATGCAAGTTATAATTAAATATCAAATATAATTAGTATTTGGTCTTAAAATAGAAACTGTTAATTGTTATTTACTTTATTTGATAAATATTATTTAATTGGGAGTTACCATAGATATTCCAATGATCATAGTTGCAAATATAGATCCAGACACTATATGTATAGGGACATATATTATTGTAATTAATGATTAAAATTCTATTTGAGATTTGTAATAAAAAATTTTAATTAATAAAAAATTAATTTTTGAAAAAATATTTATTTTGATGTGATAGGAAAAGTATTTAGAAAATATTTTTCATTACTTTAAAATTATGATAATTAATTATATTAAATTTAAAATTTTTTAAAAATAATATTAATAGCACAAAATAGAGATTAAATATGAGCTTGATGTATACATTTATAAAAATAAAACTCAAGAAATAATTTTATAATACTAATATATCATGCTATATATATTATTTTAAATTATTAAAATTTATGTGAATAAAAAAATTTTATTTTAACAAAATTAAAGTGTAATAACTATATTAAATTTATTATTAAAATTTTAAATAATAAAATTAATATATTAATAGACTCAAATGATACATATAAATCATATATTATTTTTATATATTTTTAATTTTATTTTATTATATATTTCATATATATAAATACATAATTACATAAATAAAATTTTATTTAATTTTTTCAAAATTCATATATATATATATATATATAATTCTTAAATTTTTATAATGAAATGAAATAGTAAAAAGTTTAAGGAATATTAAATAAAAAATTTATAAAAACTAATAATTAAATAAATAGTAATTAAATATATTTAATATTTTCAATTATTCAGTCATGAAAATTGAGGTAACAATATCAATAATAAAAATATTTAAAAGGAAAATAAAATGATAATTAAATAAAAATAAAATTAAATACTTAATATAAAAGACAATAATTACTATAAGTATAAAGCATGACAAATAAAAAAATAAAGATAAAAAGAAATATAAGCATAATCAAAATTGGAAACTCATCTTCATGTGTGTATAATATATATATATATATATATATATATATATATATATATATATATATGTGTGTGTGTGTGTGTGTGTGTGTGTGTGTGTGTGTGTGTGTGTGTGTGTGTGTGTGTGAATAATTATAATTTTTCTCATTATTATTGCTTTTTTTTTTATATATACAGTTGGTGCTACTTGATTTTTAGTTTTTGATTCAATAGTCTCATTTTAATATTATGGAGAATTAGGAATCAAGAATCAACCGAAAAATGTAAACAAATTTTAAGAATGAGACTGAAAAAACTTGAATAGAAATAATGAAAAATATACCAAATCAAAGAATAATTTAAAAGTATTAGACCATAGAAGAAAGTTTGATAGTTTACAAATGACACAAAATATTTACTATTTATAGGAAAAATAATGAAGAAAAATTCAAAAGAAATTTAATTCAATCATTAAATAATTTTAATTAAAAAATGTTATGCCATTAATTTTAGCATTCAAAGTTTGGTCATTCAGTAGTCATAAGTTGCAAAATTATGATTATAAGTTACAAATCAAGGGCAACTAAATATAACTTATTATTTTATCCTTTTAAATCATATAAATAATAGTATTTATTAAAGACACATAAAACATTAATATAATAATATTAAAGGAAAAAGTTAATGATTAATAAATTATATATATATAATAATAAAAATATCAAAATAACTAAAAAGCATAAATAATGTGATCATGAGAGCACCAAGTTTCAAGGAATTTCTTCAAGGGTTCGTTCAAGCGCATGTTGGCAAGAGACATGATATTGACAAACTTGGCATGTTCAAGAAGCTCAAATGGGCCATCTTAGTTCAAGTGTGCAAAGTTGGAATTTACAAGTTTGGCATGCTTAAAGAGTTCAAATGGCTCACATTAGTGCAAGTGTGCATGGATGGAGTTGGTGCTGTTCAATGCTAATAATCCTTCTAACAAATGGTAATAAAGAGCCAAAAATATCTTTATTTACTAAAAGGGTAGAATATCTCATATGTAAACATGAGATTCTCACCTTCAGCCATGAGTAAGAGCAAAAAATAACTTTATTTGCAAGAGAAGCAGAATATCTCACACTCGGCTATGAAAAGCTCACATTTAGCCATGGGAAGAGGTTTAAAAGGTGCACAGTGAGCCATGGGATTCATCTTAGGCACATGGCTTCTTGTTAGATGCATCTGGAAGTGTTTTAGAGGCCATAAGGCGTATGGTCAGCTATGGGATTCATCTTGGGGCGCATGGCTTCTTGTGAGATGCATTTGGAAGTACTTCGGAGGCCATGAGATGCATGGCTAGCCATGGGAAGTCCCTTGAGCGCATGGCTAGCTATGAGACACCCTAAAGAAGCACATAAGGCGCATGGGAGGGTGTGGGATGAGTGTTGGATACCTACATGGCCATGAGAAGTGTTTAGGTACACCACAAGCCATGGGAAGCTCACCATAGGCTATGAAACTTGTTGTCTGGTTATTTTTTTAGCGCTATTATGTATGTGACTTCTAATATTCCTAAGGTTATAGGTTATTTTACTTCTAATATTCCTAAGGTTATAGGTTATTTTAGCTTTGTATTGGGAGACATATATAAATAAAATATTTTAGGGCTGTAAACACAACTTTAAGATATTAATAAATTGATTATTGAAAGAGTTTTCTCCTCTATGGTTCTCATTGAACTTCTCTTCTTGACAAGTCTAATTAACTTGCAAGAATTAATATCTTGATATTCATGGTTCTTTACCATAGGTTGGTATTGGGTATTGAATCCTTTGTTTTTCCTATTTGAAATGTTCACTTGGTTCTCTACCACAAGATTGGTTTTGGGTTAAGTAATTTCAAGTAGAAGAATCAATTTGTGAGGGTTCTTGAGAATTGATTTAAATATTTTTTTTGGGTTCCTTAGTAAGTCCTCTGGAGTTCTTATCAATAAAATTAATAATATTCAATTAATATATGAAAAGTAAAATTTTGCTTCAATCGTTTATTAATTATATTGTAAAAAATAAGAAAATAACTAAAACTTAAATATTAATATAATTATAAATGATGCATAAATTTTTCAAAATAATAACAAAAGCAAAAGAAAAAGCAATGTGAAATGATTTATATTAAACAAAGTAATAATATTAATCATTTATTAATTGTACTATAAAATTAAGAAAATAATATAAAATTGAATATTAATGTAAATTTAAATAAAATATTAAAGTAAATATTATCTATCTATATTATATATAAATTTATGAAAGGGGAAAACATTAGCTTTACCCAAATGACTATTCATTTTTAAAATTAATTACAATTATATTTTTATTATTGAAATTAATTTTAAAGTTTTTATAAATTTAAAATTCATAATTTTAGAGTTTATATAAATCTAAAATTCTTAATCCTACTTATACTTAATTTCAATTAAATATAAAATTTAATAAGAAGTAATTAACTAAATTAAGATATTAATAAATAAAAAATATTGTTAATCTATTTATTAATTATAATTATATTTTTATTATTGAAATTAATTTTAAAGTTTGTGTGAATTTAAAATTCTTAATCCTACTTATATTTAACTTCAACTAAATATAAAATTTATAAGAAGTAATTAACTAAAATATGAAATTAATAAATAAAAAATAAAAATAAAAATATTATTTATCTATCTATTATTTACAAAAATATTAAAAAAAATGTATTTATAGTGACAGATAAATAATTTATCGCCAATAATGCATATTAAATACAATAACATACTTCTCAATATAAATTCATTACTAATATTATTTAGTAACAAAAATATATGTCTTTAATAATTTTAGCAAGTGGTGCCAACCAAAATTATCACCACTAATCTTTAGCAACAGAAAATTTGTTGCTAAATTCTTTAAAATGCCAGTTTTATAATATTCTATATTGTCTCTAATAACTTTTACAGACAAAATATTTATCACTAAATATCTAATAATTTTATTTTTTTAATATTACAATAATAATATATATTAAAATTTTAATATTATTTTAATAATAATTCTACTTATACTAAAGCCTATATTATAATTTGTGATATAGCAATTCTATAATTATAATCTTATAAATATTATTAATTCATTAAAAATTATTTAATTTATTTTAATAAAATTAATATATATATATATATATATATATATATATATATATATATATATATATATATATATATATATATATATAAAAGTTCATCTACTTGAATTCAATTAAAAATTCAAATTCTTGATTTTAATATGCAGCTAACGCTAAATATTTTTAATCAAACATATGTGTTTGATTAAAAATATTTAGCATTATCTACATATTAAAATCAAGAATTTGAATTTTTTATTGAATTTAAGTAGATGAACTACATTATTGATCATAAATTTATAACATTTTTTTAATTATTTATATTGATATAAAAATATAACTTTAATCAAACTTAAAATTTATTTTTATATATAAACAAATTTTATTTATTTCATTTTCAATAAGAATAAAAAGTAATAATTTTATATTCTTAAATTATTGTTTAATATAATAAATTAAAAAATAATTTGTATTGAAAATTTTAATAAAATTATTATGCTTGCATTTCAGTTTTGACTAATTTAGGTAAATAGAATAAAACTAAACTAATTTAGGTAAATAGAATGAAACTAATACTAATTTTGCCATTTTAAAAAAATCAACTAAAATTTAAATTAAATTAAAAAGTATTTAGAATTTTTTTAATTAATTAGTCCTACTTTCAAATTAATTTTATTCTTACATCAATAAAATATTATAATTTATAAATATATTAAAAATTTTTAAAAAATACTATTCATAAAATTATTTAGTCTTTATTTAGATAATTAATTGTTTAAAATAAAATAAATTTTAATTTTATATTAAAATAAAATAAAAAATTATCACATCCAATTTAAATTCTTATTCATTTTAAATTTTTATCTATTTATTTAAATTTTATATTATTATTTAATAAACTCCGCCTAAGTAGTTTGCGCTTAGCCGGTCCCAAGCCCGGATAAAGGAGGAGGGTTGCGGTAGGTGACAACCAGCGTAAAAATTTCGTCACACCTTATGATATGGATTCAAATGATATAAACATTGGGGCGTCCTCTACTAACGACGCGCTACATCGGAGCCCGGGTGTAGTGAGAAATATGCAAGGGTGTAGGGCGTTCACCGAAAGCGACGCCCCATACCGGCGCCCGGGTGTGGTGTTAAGTGAGCAAGGGTTCCCATATCATGGACGGGTGTGGGTAAAGAAGTTAGTCCATAGGACAGATGGTAGAACAGATAGTGGAACAGAACACAAGATAGACATAGAAAACAATAGAAGATATCATAGAAAGAGACCAATTAGGAAGGAGCAGGTTATGAGGAGGATCAGGGTTGGTACTTGGAATGTTGGATCACTTACAGGAAAATTAATGGAGCTTGTGGATACCTTGGAAAGGAGAAGGGTGAATATTGCTTGCATTCAGGAGACTAAATGGGTAGGAGAGAAAAGTAAGGAAGTGAGTAATTCAGGGTACAAACTGTGGTTTACCGGAAAGGAGAGAAATAAGAACGGAGTGGGCATAATCATAGACAAGACATTTAAAGATGCAGTAATAGCTATGAAAAAAGTAGGAGATAGAATTATACTAGTAAAGTTAGTACTAGAAGGAGAAACAATAAATATAGTTAGTACTTATGCCCCACAAATAGGACTAGACAGTGAGAGTAAACAAAGGTTTTGGGAAGATATTGATGATTTAATGCAAAGCATACCGAATGATGAGAATGTTTTTATTGGTGGAGATTTGAATGGACATGTAGGAAGTGACAGACAAGGTTATGAGAATGTTCATGGAGGTTTTGGTTTTGGAAGTCGAAATGAGGAGGGAAAAAGCATCCTGGATTTTGCTATGGCATACGACCTAATGCTAGCAAATACCTACTTTATAAAAAGAGAGTCACATTTAGTGACTTTCAAAAGTGGACAACATAGAAGCCAAATCGACTTCCTCTTAACCAGGAAGACAAATGGATCTCTATGCATAGATTGCAAGGTCATTCCAGGAGAGGCTTTAACAAGTCAACATCGGTTGGTGGTCTTAGATGCCAAGTTTAAGAACAATTCAAGTAAGGTCAGAAGAAATAGTGTAGCTCGAACAAAGTGGTGGGAGTTCAAAGGAGTAAAGCAAGTGAAGTTCAAAAATGAGCTTCTCGAGTCCGAAGTATGGAAGCTGAATATGGAGGCCAATGATATGTGGATACAGATGGCATCAAAGATTAGAGAAGTAGCTAGAAAAGTACTTGGAGAGTCTAAAGGACATGGACCACCCTCAAAAGAGAGATGGTGGTGGAATGAGGAAGTACAAAAGGCAGTAAAGAGAAAAAGGGAATGGTATAAGAAATTACCTAAATGTGATAATAATGAGGCATATAAACAGTACAAGATAGCAAAGAAAGAGGCAAAAAAGGCAGTTAGTCAAGCAAGAGCACATG
Organism: Hevea brasiliensis; assembly: GCF_030052815.1. Lineage (NCBI taxonomy): Eukaryota > Viridiplantae > Streptophyta > Magnoliopsida > Malpighiales > Euphorbiaceae > Hevea > Hevea brasiliensis. The sequence continues at coordinate 36,980,803 of NC_079498.1, read as the reverse complement.
CCTTTGAAAAGTTATATGAGAAACTTGGAACTAAAGAAGGGGAGAAAGATATTTATAGATTAGCAAGGAGGAGAGAAAGGAAATGTCAAGATCTCAATCAAGTTAGGTGTATTAAGGATAAAGAAGGAAAAGTGTTGGTGAAAGATGATGACATTAAAGAAAGATGGAGAAATTATTTTAATGATCTCTTTAATAATAGTCAAAATAGTAATAGCGTGAATATAGATTATAGAACAATAGAAAAGAATGTGAATTATACTAGAAGGATTAGATCTTTAGAAGTAAAGGAAGCACTTAAGAGAATGAAAGTGGGTAAAGCCTGTGGACCTGATGAAATACCAATTGAAGTATGGAAGTGTTTGGGAGATATGGGAGTGGCATGGTTAACTAAATTATTTAATAAAATTCTAAACTCAAAGAAAATGCCTGATGAATGGAGGAGGAGTATCTTAGTACCTATTTTTAAAATTAAGGGAGACATACAGAGTTGCTCAAACTATAGGGGAATTAAACTCATGAGCCATACTATGAAGTTGTGGGAGAGAGTTGTAGAGCATCGACTACGTCATGATACTTCTATCTCTCTCAATCAATTTGGTTTCATGCCCGGTCGTTCAACTATGGAAGCGATTTTTCTCATTAGAACTTGATGGAGAAATATAGAGATGTGAAGAAAGATCTGCACATAGTTTTTATTGATTTGGAGAAGGCTTATGATAGTGTTCCAAGAGATGTCTTATGGAATGTGTTAGAACAAAAGAGGGTATCTATTAGGTACATACAAATGTTGAAAGATATGTATGAAGGAGCAACTACTATTGTGCGCACGGTGGGAGGGGACACAAGAGATTTTCCAATCTCAATTGGATTACACCAAGGATCAGCCATAAGCCCTTACCTTTTTACATTAGTTTTAGATGAATTGACGAAACATATACAAGAGAGTATTCCTTGGTGTATGATGTTTGCGGATGATATTGTTCTGATAGATGAGACACGAGAAGGAGTCAATAGAAAGCTAGAGCTTTGGAGAAGTGCTCTAGAGTCAAAGGGTTTTAAGTTAAGTAGAACGAAGACAGAATACATGCATTGCATGTTCAGTGAAGGCCAAATTGGTGATAGGGAAGGAGTTAGTTTGAATGGAGTGGTACTGTCCCAAAGTAATCACTTTAAATATCTAGGCTCAGTCCTTCAAGTAGATAGGGGATGTGAGGAAGATGTTAGTCATAGGATTAAAGCTGGATGGTTGAAGTGGAGACGTGCCATGACAGTTTTATGTGATCGTAAGATTCCCAATAAGTTGAAAGGAAAATTTTACCGTACAGCCATACGACCGGCTATGTTATATGGTAGTGAGTGTTGGGCACTGAAAGAGTCGTATGCGTCTAAGATAAGAGTTGCAGAGATAAGAATTTTAAGGTGGATGAGTGGCCATACTAGACTAGATAAAGTCCGTAATGAGAGTATTAGAGAAAATGTAGGAGTGGTGCCAATTGAAGATAAGTTGAGAGAAGGGAGATTGAGGTGGTTTGGTCATTTGAAGCATAGAAATACGGAGGCTCCAGTTAGACAAGTAGAGCACATTAGGTTAGAGGATAGAAAGAAAAAAAGGGGTAGACCTAAATTGACTTAGAGGAGAGTAGTATAACATGACCTAGAAGCATTACACATTTTTGAGGACTTAACCCAAAATCGTTTAGAGTGGAGAAAGCGAATCCATATAGCCGACCCCAAATTTTTGGGATAAAGGCTTAGTTGAGTTGAGTTGAGTTGAGTTGAGTTTTATTATTATTTAATGGCTAAATGAAAAAAAAAAAATCAAAACCTTCATAAGTTTCTTCACTTTTAGCCAAACATTTTAATTTTATTAATTTATTTTCAAACTTTGACATTAGTTTCAATTTTTACAATTAATCTAATTGGATTACTTAATTGACAAAAGCAATTCAAATATTTGCATACATTTTTAATATTAGCTAATTTTTTATTTTTACAAATTGATATAAAATATTATTTTAATTAATTTATCTATCATTTTAAAACTATAATTACATTTATTTTTGTTTTATTATTTGTTCATACTTTATTTTTAAATATTTTATTTTTTTTTCTTTTTGTTTTGCCTTAAATTTGAAATAAAATAATAGGAAAGATGTGCATTGGACTTAGGGGTCTTAATCCATGTTTTGATAATAATAAATAATTAGTGTGCTACTAATCCACCTTAGTGGAAGTGTTTATATTGAGTTTGTAGGTCCCAAATTCAAAATTGTGTAATTGCTTTAAAATTCAAGATTGATTGAGAGCAAGAAATTGAAGCAAAGCTCATGGGAGACTCTACAATATAATTTTTTTATTTTTCTTTACATCATGTGAATCTCATTTAATTAGTTGTGCTTGGCTCAAGTCTAGGTATTTCAAAATTTTTAGTGTCTTGCTTTTTACCTATTTCTTGACCAAGAGGGAGTTAAATGAATTTTTCATTTTTTGAAAAATGCAAAATTAGTTTTTAAAAATGCTTTAGTTGAAAATTTATTGAATTAGCTTTCCAACAGTTCAAACAGATCGAAAATCTAGTTTCAGGGTAAAAAGTTAGGCTTTTTTTAAGCTTTTATGTGTTTTAATCCAGTGGGGACTTCGGCAGCCGAAGTCATGATTTTAAACTTGTTGTTTTAGCACTCCAACATTTGGTAGCCGAAGCAAGAGACTTCGACAGTCGAACTTGAATTTTTGAAACTTGATAAAATGGCATTTTAAGTGGTTAAATGACTACTTTTGCATTTAATGCACCCCTAACAATCATTTTCTTGTCAAAACTATAAATAGGGACCATTTATGACTGGAGGAAAGTTACAACAACCTTCTATTTAAGAATTTATTGATTTCTAAAGTGCATTTACTCTTTCTCTCTTTAGAACTTAAACCATTTCAATTAATTTCTTGAGAGCTTGTTTTGGGCTGTAATTTTGTTGTATTCTAAGATTGAAAGTGAGGTTGTTAAGCATAATTATTGTATAAAAAGTGTGCTTGAGCATTAAATTGCTCTTATGAGAAAAAGAGTTTGTAAAAGAGTAAGGGTTTGCTCTTGTAGTTATTGGAAGGGGTTTGTTCTTTACTCAAAGAAGAAATATAGTGGAGTTAACTCTCAAGGAGGGTATTGAGGGGAGGACATAGGCTTGAGATAGCCAAACTTCTATAAATTCTTGTGTATTTCTTCTTTTCTCTATTTCTTGAGCTTTTTCTCTTAGATTCCTCTAAGCCTTTAAAATTTTAATTAGTACCCAATTCACCTCTCCGCCCCTACGCCCCCCCCCCCCCCTCCTCTTCCTTTTTGGTTACTTAAGGGATAATAAGTGGTTTTAGAGCTACTCACCATTCAACAAAGATTTAACCATCTTGGATCAAAGATCAATGGTAACCCTTGATGCACAAGAAGGCCAATTAGTGGTAATACCTCTTTTCTTTGATAATTTTATTTATTGAAAGAATAGGATGTATTACTTCCTCAAATCGAAAGGAGTAGACTTATGGGATGTTATTGAGAATGGACCATTCACCCCAACCAAAGTGGCAGAAAGTTTACATGTGGCAAAACTAAAGGGTGAATGGAGTGAGTAAGAAAAGAGAAAAGTAGCTCTAAATGACAAAGCAATTCATGTTTTATTTTATGCTCTTAGTGGAAGTGAGTACAACAAAGTATGTGTGAAGTCTACCTCAAATGAGATTTGGGATGCTTTGATAATTACTCATAAGGGCATAAGTCAAGTGAAGGAGAATAAGATGGATTCCCTAATCTATCAATATGAGTTGTTCAAGATGAAATCAAATGAGACTATAAGTCAAATGTATGATAGATTTGTGGAGATCATTGGAGGAATCAAATCCCCTTGGAAGACATTCACAAATGAAAAACTAGTAAAGATGATTCTAAGAAGTCTTCCTAAGGAGTAGCTACCAAACGTAACTTCACTCAAGGATTCCAAAGTTTTGAGCAAGGTACCACTTAATGAATTTTTGGGAAATCTCATTAACTATGAGATGAAACTCAAAAGAAAGCAAGTGAAGGAATCAAGCAAAGCCAGAAAGAACATTGCTTTTAAGGTGTCTTCCAAAAACTCTAGTGATGAAGATGAAGAGTTTAATGAGGAAGAGTAGGCCTTAGTTACTAGAAGAATAAGGAACATGCTATTTCAAAAAATAAGTTCATTCTAAAAAGAAACTTCAAGAAGGATAAGGGTGAGAGTAGCAAGAAGGATCCTATCATTTACTATGAATGCAACATGCCAGGTCACATTAGAACAGAGTGTCCTAAATTAAAGAAGCCTTCCAAGAAGTTCAAGAAGAAGGCATTAAAAAAACAAGGGATGAATCAAGTGACTATGAAAATGAGGATATTGGTGATGAAGTTGCCAACATATGCTTCATGACAATGGAGGAAAGCTCAAAAGAGGTAACTTTAAGTGGTGATGTTATTGAATTTTTTTATGATGAACTTCTTAATGCTCTTAAAGTCATGAATGATGAACTAGAGTTGAGTCATAAGAAAAGCAAGCTCTTGAAATGTAAACTAGTTAGCTTAAGGAAGGAAAATGAGACATCATCTAAAGATTCTAGACCTTTAGACAATGATATGTAAAAATCCTTAAATGAGCTTTCACCAGAAAATGAGAAGTTGAAAATGAAATACTTGAGTTAAAGACTTCTCTTTCCAAATTTGCTAAAGGGAAAGACAAACTTGATGCCATTTTGGACTCTCAAAGTTCCTTTAGCATTAAGCATGGACTTGGCTGTAGCAAATTTGCACAAGCACTTCCTTCCAAAACCATATTTGTGAAAGCAACTAGTTTTAAAGAGCCTAGCCCTAAAGAGTCTAGCCCAAAGGTGTTTAATCCTATGGACCAAGAGCTAAAGACATGTAGTGGCAATGCACTTAGAAAGACTTCACATCAACATCTTGCTTCTAAACAAAATGTTCATAGGGCATCTACATCTAGGAAAAACTCCTATAGGGGACATGCTACTAGGTCTCACATCTATCATCACACTCACAATGGTTCATGCTTACATACACATGATGGACACAAAAAGAACAGTCACATGAGACCATATGAACACTCTTTTGCATATAGACCAAAAACATGAAGGTTCAATGGTCATTGTCACTATTGTCGCAAGTTTAGTCATACTAACTATAAGTGTGCTATTAGGAAGGTCCATATTGGATATGGTATAATATTTGATTTTGATGATGATGGAATTACTAACCAGAATATTTGATTTTGATGATGATGGAACTACTAACCCCCAAGGACCCAAGTATATTTGGGTACCTAAATTTGTTTAAATTATTTTGTGTAGGTGTGTTTGAAATCCTTAAAGCTTGAGATTAAATGGTATTTGGATAGTGGATGTTCAAGGCACACGACTAGAAATGCCAACCTCTTCATTTTTCTTGGGAAGAAGGATGGAGTTGGGCAAGTAACCTTTAGTGATAATGGTAAAGGTAAAATTATAGGGGTAGGTAAGATTGGCAAGGAAAACTCTCCTATCATTGACAAAGTTATTTTAGTTGATGGTTTGAAGCATAATTTTCTTAGTGTGAATCAATTAAGTGATAAAGGTTGTTGAGTTATTTTTGAACCAAAGTCTTATTTAGTTTTTAGGATGTGAGATAATAAAATGTTATTTATTGTTAAAAGAGTTGAGAACATTTATGTTATTGATTTGAATGTTATATCTACCAAAGATATTAAGTGTTTTGTGTCAATTAGTGATGACTCTTGAACTTGGCATAGAAGGCTTACACATGCTAGCATAGAACTTCTTGCAAACTTGAATAAGGATGAGCTAGTTGATGGACTTCCAAAGATTAAATTTCAAAAGGATAAAGTGAGTGATGTATACCAAATAGGTAAGCAAGTCAAGAGTTCATTTAAATCAATTCATAAGATATCAACCTCTAGACCCCTTCAATTGTTGCATATGGATTTGTTTGGCCCTACTAGAATAGCTAGCTTAGGTGGCACACATTACGCATTTGTCATAGTTGATGAATACTTTAGGTATACTTGGGTTACATTCCTTGATCATAAGGATGAATGTTTTGATGTATTTGAAAGATTTTCAAAAAATCTTCAAAATGAAAAAGTTTTCCAAATTTCTTCTATTAGGAGTGATCATAGTAGAGAATTTAAAAACGAAAGATTTAAAAAATATTGTGTCTCTCACTAGGGATCACTCATAATTTTTTATCTCCTAGAACTCCCCAACAAAATGGTTTTGTTAAAAGAAAAAGAAAATAGAACTCTTTTAGATATGGGAGGACTATGTTAAATAAACGAGAATTACCTACTTATTTTTGGGTGAAAGCCATCAATATGGCTTTTTATATTTCAAATAGAGATTTGATTAGACTTATTTCAAAGAAAACCCCCTATGAGCTATGGAATGGCAAGAAACCTAAATTTGGCTATTTTAGAGTATTTGGTTGTAAATGCTTCATTCTAAATATTAAGGATAATTTAGATAAATTTGGCTCCAAAATTGATGATGGTATCTTCTTGGGGTACTCTACATCTAGTAAAGCAGATAGAGTATTCAATAAGAGAACATTAGTTGTTAAAGAGTCAATGTATGTCGTATTTGATGAAGCTAATCACTTTGGTCCTAGAAAGGATGTTTCTTATAATAATGATGTTGTAAGTAACCTTGATGAGTTGACCTTTGAAGATCCTCAATGTAGTGGAGATCAAGATCAACTCAAGGAAGACCCCATGAAGGATTTAGGAGATGATGAGGTTGAACTCCAAGAATAAAAAGGTCAAATATTTTCATATCAAGGGGTTCAATAAGATTTGCCTAAGGCTTGGACCTTTAAGAAAGATCATCCTAAAGACCAAATATTTGGTGAAACATCAAAAGCGTTAACAACTAGATCCTCTCTTAGAAATATATGTAATAATCTTGCATTCATTTCTCAAATAAAACCTAAGTCCATAGATGAGGCCATTAGTGATGAAGGTTGGGTACTTACCATGCAAGAAGAACTCAACCAATTTGAAATGATTAAGGTTTGGACCTTAGTTCCTAGGCCTAAGACCATCCATCCATAGGCACCAAATGAGTGTTTGGAAGCAAGTTAGATGAAGATGGTAAAATAACTACGAATAAGGTTAGGTTAATAGCCAAAGGCTATAACTAAGAGGAGGGCATTGACTATGATGAGACCTTTGCCCCCATAGCTAAATTAGAGGCCGCTAGAATCTTGCTTGCATATGCATCAAACATGAATTTTAAACCTTTTCAAATAGATGTGAAAAGTACTTTTCTAAATGGTTTCATTGATGAGGAGGTGTATGTTAAGCAACCTCTCGGTTTTGAAAATCATGAGTTTCAAATTCATGTTTTTAAATTAACTAAAGTCTTGTATGGTTTGAAACAAGCTCTTAGAGCTTAGTATGAAAGGTTTAGTAACTTTCTTTTGCAAAATAGTTTTTCAAAAGGAAAAGTTGATGCAACTCTTTTTGTCAAAACTTGTGAAAATGAGATCCTTATAGTGCAAATATATGTTGATGATATTATATTTGGTGCTACTAATGAGTGTTTGTGTGAAGAGTTTTCTAACACTGTGAAGAGTGAGTTTAAGATGAGCATGATGGGAGAACTTAAGTTCTCCCTTGGGTTTCAAATCAAGCAAGCTAAGTATAACGTCTTTTTCAATCAAGCCAAGTACACCAAGGAGTTAATCAAGAGGTTTGGGATGGAGAATAGTAATGTCACACCCTAACCCTCAGTAAGATGTAACATGATCTCGTAGTACATCTAATGAATTACCGTACTTTGCCTACCGGTAACCCATTAAATATACTATAAGAGATTTTAAAACAAATTTCTTACTTTTTGAAAGTGGTGAATTTTTATAGCAGGTATTAAAAATATTTACTTAAAGTTTAAAGACTAGTTAAAATTTTGTACATTTTTATTTTCACGCAATTTTGAAAAATTTTCGGCAGAGTACCGTCTATATTTGGGAAAAACAGTTCTTTAAAACCTGTAAAAAATACTTCCAAATAATTTATTTCAACTCAATTGCAACAACCAAAACTCAAATCATCACAAATCAATCTCCATAATTTATGACAATTGCAAAATATTTAAGTAAATCCATTCTCATTGCATTGAAAATATTTGATTTCATTCACAATATAGTTCACAGCCATAACAAAGCAAAAGATAATATTTTTACATATGATTGTACAACTGCTCAATTACAAAAAAAAAAAAAAATACATATGACTATGACATTATTTACATCAACTAATTACAAGGGTATAACTAAATATCTGTACAAAAATCTTAGTGTAGTCCCAACAATCAGCAGCTCACTCTACTGCTTTTTTCTTGTTTCTATCTGCGACAGCAAAAAAAGCTATCACTGAGTATAAAAATACTCAATGGTGCACAATAAAATATAAAATGCAAAATATAAAACATTTGTTATTAATTCACAGTTCAAATATTTCACAATCACATTTCAATTTTCAAATCACATTTATCACAAATCAAAATTTAAATATTTCATAATTTTCAAAGCTTAATATAACACAAATTTGATCAAACAATTTAATAAACACAGTGTTGCCAATAAAAAATACAACTTAGGTCATGACACAAAATTTCTAAACATGCCGTGTTGTATACCACGATAAGGCAAACTCACCTCACTAATTGAAATCAATGAGGGAGGTGGCTAGTTAGCTAATGACTACTCATTCAAACTCACCTCAGACTGGGAAGCCAGAGAGGGAGGAATATAGTCATACTCACCCCATAAATGGAGGAAGAACATAGTGATATTGCCATGCCATGTGTGAATAAAAAATAATTTAAATAAATTTATTCAAGCATTTCGCGCAAAACACAAATCAATTTCCAATTCAAATTTCCATTCTTAAAATGGCAACACAGCATTTCTCAAAACCCATAATTAATACAACTAATTCACAACACATAGCTAAATAAGTTTTCAATTAGAAAATGATAAATTGAAGTTTATTGTGCATAAACCTGATGTGAGTCGCCTCTAGGCCTTGACTTAGTTTACCCTATCCTTATCCAGGTCTTTTTCAGCTGAAACACGCAATTTATAGTGTTTCAGTATCTTATCTCATAATAAATCTAATAATTAATTCATACATAATTCTAGCCCCAATATGCTTAAACTAACATTCTTGGAAATTTTTATTTCGGGGTTACTATTCACGATACTATTCAAGTCAATTTGTTGACTTTCTTATGCTTAATAGGTATGGGAAATCCAATTATACCCACATACCACATTTTGGGTGCCAAATTTGTTGGTTTTAGTTATTCCTTAGATTTTTAAGTTTCCTAGGCACAATTTCAAAATTTCTAGATTTGGTGTCTTGTTTTGTACTATTCCATTGGTCATGTTGCTGTTAGAATTTGGCAAAGTTTTCTTCATAGAAGTTGTTTCTTATTGTCTTAACTTTAATTCTCTTTTTGAATCACTCCATTTGGAGTTTTGTATCCCAATATATGGCTATTTGAATGGGCCTAGCCAGATTTGGTGTTACCCAGAATTCTGGACATTTTCTGGATATTGGCAGTTTTTGGTGTGTTGACTGCAGGTGATTTTTCAGGTAGGTTATGGTCAAAATTTGGATTTGTTTTCTTCATGAAAGTTGTAGGGCTATGTCTCAGATTTCCATTGGTATAAGATTCATGTCATTTGGACCTTCCTAGACCAAGTGATGGCCATTTAAGTAACTACTGTTTATTTGGTCATTTTTGTATAGGGCAGTGTGCCCTAAACCGGATTTGGCCTAATTGTTCACTAAGTTATGGTCATTTTCTAGGCATGATTCCCCAATGAAAAATGGTCCATTTTGTGTATAGTTTCATCTCCAATTGGCCTCACACCAATTGGATTAGTAAATTTTCAGTTTTGGTCCCTGAAAGGGACCTAGGTCAAGCTGTCTGCATATTGACCCTAACCAATCCGAATTGAAACTTGGTTCTAACAATTCACACACACCACAAATGGTCACAATTGACCATTTCCCAACTCAAATAAGGTCATTTGCATCAATCGACCATTTTATACAACTTTTTTTCCAAACCCTATGTAACACCCCTATTTGTATAGCCTGGTAAATTATACTGTTCCAGTGACCGGTGTCGGTCTGGACAATTAAGAGAATTAGAACCATGTCTAAGACACCTAGTAAGCCCTGAATACAAATAATTAGTAATTGCCAAATAGTTAAGTATAAATAAGAAAAACAGAACATAAGAAGTTAAATGAGCCGAGAGTCACAGCAATGGGTGCCCTTCTCGGGAAGGACTACGAGGTCGATTTAAACTCAAATTTTGAACCGTAAAATGTGATGCTGCGGTCCTTAGGACTATTGCGAACACAGTGGAAAAGAGAAAATCACAAAAAAATTTTTTTAAGCAGGTCAAATAATTAGGTCAGGGATCCGAAAGAAATATCAAATAACTAGCAAACCAGATCGAACCGGCGAGGGGCAATTTGGTCAATTCACCCCTAGAGCTGACTCCTAACCTAACTGTCCAATAAAATTAGAGAAAAAAAAAATTTCAGAATTGGGAATTAAATTAAAGAAACAAAAAAAAATAAAGGAAAAAAAAAGAAAATAATAAAATGACATCATTATGCATGACATAGTAAAACTATAATTTTAAATTTGAAAAATGGGATAATCATCTACTAAAGTGACCAATTAAAATTAAAAGAAAAAAAAAATCAATTTTTAGTCTTCTTCTTCTTCTCTTTGCCGCCACACTTCACCCATCTCTCTCTCTCACAAATTTCTTTCAATTTCAACCATGGAAGCTTATGGTTAAGCTTCCTAAACCCTAATTTCAACCCTAAATCCCCTACTTTCCTTAAAGAAAACAAGTAATTGAGCCTTGAAAAGAAGATGGAAGAAAGAAAAATTTAAGAAGAAGGTGGAAAAATTGAAAAGGGAGAAGCTACATAAAGAGGTTAGTTCAAATCATCTAATCTCTCCTTATATTCATGCATATATACTTGGATTAACTTAGAAAATTGAGAAAAATGAAATAAAATCAAGCATGTTAGAACCCTAATGAAATTCAGCAGCCATGGTACCCTAGAGTTTGATGGTGTTTAGTTAGGTTAAACATGAAATCTTGGTGAATTAATGTTGTATAGGTGATTTGTATGTTTAAATTGCATGAATTGAGCTAAGCATGAAAATTAGGGTTTTAGCACCTAGGGAAAATGTGAAAATTAGCCAAATGATGTGTTTGACCTTGCTTGAGCTGAAAAATGGTCATGTATGACCAATTGTGGTGTGTAGGAAGTGTTGGAATGAAGTTTAAATTCGGATTGGTTATGGTCATTCTGCAGGCAGCATGGCCTAGGTCCCTTTCAGGGACCAAAACTGAAAATTTACCAACCCAATTGGTGTGAAGCTAATTGAGAATGAAACTAGACATAAAATGGCACATTTTTTTATTAAGGAGTCATGCCCAGAAAGTGACCATAACTTAGTGAACAAATTGGCCAAATCCGGATTAGGCAAATTGACCTATACAAAAATGACCAAATGAATAGTATTTGTTCATTTGGCCATAACTTGAGCTAGGTAGGTCCAAATAACCTGAAATTTTACCAGTAGAAAGCTGAGACATAGCCCTACAACTTTCATGGGGAACACAAGTCCAAATTATGCCCTTAAATAAGTCATTTAGCCACCCAAAGTTAGTGACCTAAAACTGCCATAACCAAATTAGTGCCCAGAAAATCTGGGTTAGACCAATCCGGCCAGCCATGTTTAAATGGCTATAACTTGAGCTACAAAAATCCAAATGGTGTGATTCAAAAAGAGAAATAAAGTTAAGACAATCACGAACAACTTCTATGAAGAAAACTTAGCCAAATTCTAACAGTAATATGACCAATGGAACAGTGCAAAACAGGATACCAAAACTGAAAATTTGAAATTTTGCCTAAAAGACTTAAAATTTGAGAAAAGAACCAAAACCAACAAATTAAAAAACCAAAATGTGGTATGTGGGTGAAATTAGAATTCTCATACCTATTAAGCATTAGAAAGTCAACAAATTGATATGAATAGTAACCCCAAAATATAAATTTTAAAGAACGTCAAGTTTAGCATATTAAAGCTAGGTATAAGTAGATTTGAATTTATTTTTGGAGTTATGATAAATTGTGATACTGAAACACTGTAAAACTGTGTGTTTCAGTGGAAAAGAATACCGGGAAAGAACCCGAGACATCGAGTCAAGGCCAAGAGGCGACTCGTATAAGGTTTGTGCACAACTAACTATTTTGTTACTTTTCACTTCTAAATTGATTTGAACAAGTTTATTTTATGATTTATAATTTTGTTGTGTTGAGGATTTTAATTTGTTGAATGGAATTGTATAAATTAAATATAAATTTTCTTATGCATTTAAGGATTTATTACATGGTTTTGAGGATTGTAAATTTTAAGTTTGATGTGTTGCCAACCTTGAGCATGAATTTATGATGATTCAATATGTTAATGGTTTGTAAACACTTTGTAAATAGAAATTGTTTTGAATATGATTTGAAACCACAGTTGACATGACAATATATGTTGTGAATTCTCATTAGCTTGTCTAGTGAGATATCTCCTCCACTAGATGGGGTGAGTTCCTTCCTCTCTGGCTTGCCAGTTGGGGAAGAGTTTAAATGATTACTCATATATACTAGCTAGTCTTTATTCCTCCCTTTTAGCCTCAGTTATTGGGAGAGTTTGAAATGTCATGGTGTACAACACGGCTTCTATTTGAATTTTGGGTCATGGGTTCAACTGTGTGAATTGTTGGTAATGCCCTTTAAATTATGCATAGTTTGATAAATTGTGGTTGAAATAAATAATTTGTCAGTGATTCAAAATTTTTTTGTATTGTTTCGAGATTTAAAAGAAATATAGATAAATAATTACTATTTGATCAAAATGTTATTCAAATGAATAATTTGCATGAATGAAAATATTGATTTCTGAATGTTATGAATTTTGAAGAATTTAGAAATTTTAAATTTTATTTGTCATAAATTGTCAAGCATAACTTGTATTAAATTTTAAATTATTAGTTTGTGCACCACTGAGTTCACCACTCAGTGATAGCTTTGTATGCTGTCGCAGGTGAAAGAAAATATAAAGCAGCTAAGCAAGATTACTGAAAGACATAGTGAAACTATCTTCGGGTATATCATAAATATACCCTTGTACTTTAGATTTTGATGTAATTTTGTAATTATATGTATGAAATTTCCTTTGAGCAGTTGTATCAACTCTTTTGTAATATATTTTTGGACTGTAATCAAATACAAATTATTGTAATATTATCTTGAGATTTTATAAACTTATAAAGTTTTGTACTACTAAATTTTTAATGCTCCCATGAATGTAAATATTAATTTTGTTACCTTAATGAGATATTTCAATGTTTGATTTAATTTAAACTATGTATTGAGCTGCTTGGTGAAATGAAATTGATTAAGGGGGTTGTGATTGAGAAATATATTGGGAGTGTCTTTATTTTCAGATTTTGAAGAACTGTTTTCTCAAAATACAGACAGTACTTTGCCGAAATTTTTATAAAAATTGCTGAGATTTTAAATATCTAAAAATTTGATTTATGTTTGGACTTTAAATAAAGGTTTTTAATATCTGAAAAAAAAATTTACCCACCAATTTAAAAATGAACGAAAATTGTTTTAAAATCTCTTGTAGTATATTTAATGGGTTACCGGTAGGCGAAGTATGATAATTCATTAGGTGTACTACGGGAGCATGTTACATCTTACGAGGAGTAGGGTGTGACACCCTAAGTGCCAAGAACCCTAATTTTGGAATATGTTTCAATTGATGCACTTAAAGCAGATATTCAACTTCTACACATTCAATCAAGCCTAATTACATGTTTAATGCACATAACTATCATCAAAACCCTAAGGGACTATGGCTGGTCAAAATTCATGGTTTACCAAGATATGAATAATTTTTGTAATTCCTAAATTTAAATCCTCATCTTCAAGTTCACTTCCATGCATACATAACTAAATTAACTTAAAAGAAAGCTTGCCTCAATGAAGCTTTTCTATCTTCTCCAATTCTTCAATTTTCCTTTTCTTTTTCACTTTCAATCTTCAAATCAAGACCCAAGAACAAGTTTTAACCAATAAAAAATCAAAATCTATGACTGAATTTTTAGTTTAAAAAGCTTTAAAATAAGCTTTCATGATGGGAAAATGGAAAAGATGAGAGAAAGAAGAGAGAGAGGGGCGGCACATTTTTGAGAAGAAGACCAAAATGATTTTTTTTTTCTTTTAACTTGTTAGTTTTATGTATATTTATCCCAACATTGACTTAGTCAATTTAATTAATTAAAGTATAATTAATTATGACCTCATTTTGGCATCATCATGATGATGTCATTAATCCTTTACTCTCTTTTCTTTTTTTTTCTTTTTCTTTTGCATTTATTTTTCCATTTGTTCTTTAATTTAATTCTTGATTCTGAAAATTTCTTTTCTCCAATTTTATTGGACAGTTAGGTCAGGAGTCAGCTCTAGGGTTGAAATGACCAAATTGCCCCTCACTGATTCAATCCAGTTTGCAAGTTATTTGATATTTCTTCCGGATCTCTGACCTAATTATTTGACCTGCTTAACAACTCTTTTTTGTGATTTTCTCTTTTCCACTGTGTTCGCAATAGTCCTAAGGACTGTGGCGTCACATTTTTTGATTCGAAATTTGAGTTAAGACTGACTTCGCAGCCATTTCCTGGGAAGGTCACCCATCGCTGTGACTCCCAGCACATTTAACTTTTTATGCTTTGTTTTTCTTCTTTATACTTAACTATTTGGCAATTACTAATTATTTGCGTTTAGGGCTTATCTAAGTGTCTTAGATGTGATTCTAATCCCCTTAATTGTCCGAACCGACACCTGTCACTGGAACAGTGAAATATACCAGGCTATGCAAATAGGGGTGTTACAATTCTCCCCCCCTTAAAATAAATTTCGTCTCGAAATTTTACATGGTATTAGTCTCTGAACAGCTGTGAATGCTGTCTCCTCATGTCCTCTTCACACTCCCAAGTAGCTTCCTAGCTTGGATGATGGTTCCACAATACTTTAACTAATACTATTTACTCATCGATTGCTCACCTCGTGTGTCAAGTTTCTTATGAGCTTCTGTCATAAGTTAGATTCAAATTCATTTCAATTTTAGAGGTAAACAATCTGTGTGCTAGTGGATCCACTTTTTCTAGGATCTCATATGATCCTATGGGTGAGAACTTAGTTTTACTCTTTTCTTATCAAATCTCTTGATCATTTGATGCAACCTTCAGTTTAATTTGAAATATTTTAGTCTTTTCTTGCTGTTGGTTTAGCAATTATTTTCCTTTATAGTCTCTCTCTTTTTTTTTTTTTTAAATGACCTTGTTGGTCATATATGGACTGTTTATCTCTTTATTGGCCATAGGTCCATAACCATTATCATACTATCTCCATTTATGACCAAGGCCTATGTGCCATTTTGCACTATCTTGTTTGTTTTGCTTAACTTATTTCTTTCTTGATAAAATAGTTCAGGATATCGTTATGAGTCTTAAGTAGGTTGTTTGCCCTGGTGGCAATTCCTCATCTAGTGTTTTTCTTATTTCTTACTATTCTATTTGTTTCTTTTTTTTTTTCATTCCACAACTTAACTTTAATTATTTTATTCCTCAATCTTATCTTCTTCCTTAACTTGACTGTCGAGTCATGATTTAGCACCTCTCATCATCCCTAATAAATCCGCTGTACTTCAATATTACTTTGATATGGTCCTCTAACCATTCTAGTCAACACTTTAACTAATATTCATAACGTTTCTTTATTACATTTGCACCAACTATTCTAATTTTTACTTCTATATTTTCTTTTATCTACCGATATCCTATAGCTTATTTTTCTCTAGTTTAAGATCATTACCCTTTTTTTTTATTTAACCATAAACAATTTTTTAACCTTAAGAAGGGAGTCTACCAGACTCTCCTTTTTCCCATGCTATTCAAAAGTTTTGCATTAATCCTAATCTAATCCTTATGATCCGCACAATAAAATTGTACTCTTCCTAAAGAATACCTGACCAACTAGTTCCTATCGAATTACTGTTATCAGTAGAACATCATTTCTTAACTGTTTTATAAGTTATAATTATCATCCATAGCATCTTGTCTCTTTTAGGGGAACAAAATCATATTTTGTGTCTTACTGCTACACAAATAAAATACCGTTCCTTACTAAACTTTGAGCAAAAGATCCATTACAATACCATAATAACTATAAACCCCATATCGGAGACTGGATGACCTAGCCCTATAGGTGTTATTTTTAAATTTTGACCATACTAAAATCTCTAGTCCCATAACAATTCCTGATGTATTGTAATTCATGCTAGGGTAACAAAGTCGTTAACTCTCACTACTTTGCAACCATGATCTTTTGATATTCTAATTATAGAGTTTTAAATCCCGAATTAGGATTTTCAAACTCAGTTCTAATAATAAAACTCTATTTTGGTATATTTGTACCAGAGCGAAAGCCATTTGTAACTATTCTTATCCTTTTGTACTATTGGATAGTACGTAGCTCTACACAATAAATCCTAAGTTATTACTGTAATCTGTAGCTTACAGCACAAATATCAAGAATATTGCATAGTTACTACGATACATCCCAATATATCAAACTTCCCTATATCTTATTTCTTTCAAATCCACTAATATCTTAAATTTATTTTGATTATGGTACCCACTGACATCTATCAGCAGTAATACCCTTACCCGCATCTAAGGTAGCTATATTACCATAACTTACTTTTAGGTCCTCTTGCCTTACCTAATTAGGCTTATTAATTAACTTTATAATTTATCATAGTCTAGGAGATATCTCTCACTAGAAACTTTTCCAAAATTAATTCCAATCATGCTTATTATCGTAATTCTTATCCTAAAAGACTAATCAATAACACATCAAAATTTATCTCCATGCAAGGGAATAGCAGTAGAACATATAATTTTAGCATTAGCATATAAATAAGTAGAGCCAGAATCAAGTAGTACATAATTATTCCTTTCAAAAGTTAAGAACGTACCGGCAACTACATCTTAAGTCTCCGCTTCTTCCCCTCGATACGTGGTGTTCCATCTTTCTAGTGTATTCCTCTGCTCGGGTTGGTCCATTGTGCTAGGATTACCCAAAGTGCTGTCTCTATTTCTGCCTCTGCCCCTAATAACTATTAATGAGCCTCTAAAATCAGAACCTTGAACTGATTCCTCTGGTGTAGTATGTGGCATAAATTGACATGGGCTAGTACAATCTCGGGCGTAATGCCCGATTCCACCACAATTGAAGCAGGCTTCAGTAACCTTATAGCAAATACCCCCGTGTAACTTGCCACATACTTCACAGACATGGATAGGGTAGGAACTTCGAATTCTTTGCCAACGGGTTCTCGATTGCTTCCACCTTGAAGATCCACCTTTGTCATATCTATAAATTCGTGGTTCCTCAAATTCTTTTCTTTTCCCCAATTGCCTATTCGAGTTCTGACCCATAGATTTCTCACTCTTTTCTGTTTTGTATTGCCCTTGTGGGGGTTGAGTCTGTACTTGGGCTTGAGCTTAGGTTTGAGCTTGAGCTGACAAACTATCAGCCATTTGTTGAAAGAAGGTGGCCATTTGCTGTGCCACTTGTGCAGAGATTTGTACCGGTGTAATTGGTACAGTCGAGCCTTCGACACTCTGAGGAGCTGAGGCATCCTCTTGTGCCTCAATCGTATTTGATTTTTCTACTGGTTTATTCCCCTCTTCCATTTCTATTCAAAAAATTTTCTATTCAAAAAATTTTCTTTTCTCGGGATAACCTACACAAGGAGATCTCTCTCCATTAATTCATATTTATGATGCAAATATGTCATATGTATCAATTTAGGACACTTTAGCAGTTGTACTTATCAAAGGAAATATATACATGCACAATCAAAATTCATTTCAAAACCATACTCTGATACCACTAAAACATGTTACACCCTACCTCTCAGTAAGATGTTACATGATCTCATAGTACATCTAATAAATTACCGTACTTCCCCTACCAGTAACCCATTAAATATACTACAAGGGATTTTAAAATAATTTTCTTACTTTTTGAAAGTGGTGAGTTTTTATAGCAGGTATTAAAAACATTTACTTAAAGTTTAAAGACTAGCTAAAATTTTTGTACATTTTTATTTTCACACAAATTTTGAAAAATTTTCGACAGAGTGCCGTCTATATTTGGGAAAAACAGTTCTTCAAAACCTGTGTAAAACACTTCCAAATAATTTATTTCAACTCAATTGCAACCACCAAAACTCAAATCATCACAAATCCAATCAATCTCCATAATTTATGACAATTGCAAAACATTTAAGTAAATCCATTCTCATTGCATTGAAAATATTTGATTTCATTCACAATATAGTTCACAGTCATAACAAACCAAAAGAAAATATTTTTACATATGACTGTACAACTGCTCAATTATAAAAAAAAAAAACATATGACTATAACATTATTACATCAACTAATTACAAGGGTATAACTAAATACCTGTACAAAAACCTCAGTGTAGTCCCAACAATCAGCAGCTCACTCTGCTGCTTTTTCCTTGTTTCTATCTGCGACAGCAAAGAAAGCTATCGCTGAGTATAAAAATACTCAGTGATGCACAATAAAATATAAAATGCAAAATATAAAACATTTGTTATTAATTCACAGTTCAAATATTTCACAATCACATTTCAATTTTCAAATCACATTTATCACAAATCACAATTTAAATATTTCACAATTTTCAAAGCTTAATATAACACAAATTTGATCAAACAATTTAATAAACACTGTGTTGCCAATCAATAACACAACTTAGGTCATGACACAAAATTTTCAAACATGCCGTGTTGTACATCACAACAAGGAAAACTCACCCCATTAATCAAAATCAATGAGGAAGGTGGCTAGCTAGCTAATGAGTACTCATCCAAACTCATCTTAGACTGGGAAGCCAGAGAGGGAGGAATATAGTCATACTCACCCCATAAATGGAGGAGGAACATAGTGATATTGCCATGCCAAGTGTGAATAAAAAACAATTTAAATCAAGTTATTCAAACATTTCACGCAAAACACAAATCAATTTCCAATTCAAATTTCCATTCATAAAATGGCAACACAGCATTTCTCGAAACCCATAATTAGTATAACTAATTCCCAATGCATAGCTAAATAAGTTTTCAATTAGAAAACGATAAATTAAAGTTTATTGTGCACAAACCTGATGTGAGTCGCCTCTAGGCCTTGACTTAGTTTGCCCTATCCTTATCCAGGTCCTTTTCAGCTGAAACACGCAATTTATAGTGTTTCAGTATCTTATCTCACAATAAATCCAATAATTAATTCATATATACTTAATTCTAGCCCCAATATGCTTAAACTAATGTTCTTGGAAATTTTCATTTTGGGGTTACTATTCACGATACTTTTCAAGTCAATTTGTTGACTTTCTTATGCTTAATAGGTATGGGAAATCCAATTATACCCACATACCACATTTTGGGTGCCAAATTTGTTGTTTTAGTTGTTTCTTAGATTTTTAAGTTTCCTAGACACAATTTCAAATTTTCCAAATTTGGTGTCCTGTTTTGTACTGTTCCATTGGTCATGTTGCTATTAGAATTTGGCAAAGTTTTCTTCATAGAAGTTGTTTCTTATTGTCTTAACTTTAATTCCCTTTTGAATCACTCCATTTGGAGTTTTTTATCCCAATATACGACTATTTGAATGGGGCTGGCTGGATTTGGTGTTACCTAGAATTCTGGGCATTTTCTGGATATTAGCAGTTTTTGGTGTGTTGATTGCAGGTAGTTTTTCAGATAGGTTATGGTCAGAATTTGGATTTGTTTTCTTCATGAAAGTTGTAGGGCTATGTCTCAGATTTTCATCGGTATAAGATTCATGTCATTTGGACCTTCCTAGACCAAGTTATGGTCATTTAAGTAACTACTGTTCATTTGGTCATTTTTGTACAGGGCAGTGTGCCCTAATCCAGATTTGGCCTAATTGTTCACTAAGTTATGGTCATTTTCTAGGCATAATTCCCAAATGAAAAATGGTCCATTTTGTATATAGTTTCATTTCCAATTGGCCTCACACCAATTGGGTTGGTAAATTTTCAGTTTTTGTCCCTGAAAGGGACCTAGGTCAAGCTGTCTGCATGCTGACCCTAATCAATCCAAATTGAAACTTGGTTGGAACAATTCACACACACCACAAATGTTCTCAATTGACCATTTCTCAACTCAAATAAGGTCATTTGCATCAATTGACCATTTTCTACAATTTTTCTCCTAAACCCTAAGTGCCAAGAACCCTAATTTTGGCATATGTTTCAATTGATGCACTTAAAGTAGATATTCAACTTCTACACATTCAATCAAGCCTAATTACATGTTTAATGCACATAACCATCATCAAAAATCTAAGGGACTATGGCTAGCCGAAATTCATGGTATACTAAGACATGCATAATTTTTGTAATTCCTAAATTTAAATCCTTATCTTCAGGTTCACTTCCATGCATACATAACTAAATTATCTTAAAAGAAAGCTTACCTCAATGAAGCTTTTCTATCTTCTCCAATTCTTCAATTTTCCTTTTCTTTTTCACTTTCAATCTTCAAATCAAGACCTAAGAACAAGTTTTAACCAAGAAAACATCAAAATCTATTGCTGAATTTTTAGTTTAGAAAGCTTTAAAATAAGCTTTCATGGTGGGAAAATGGAAGAGATGAGAGAAAGAAGAGAGAGAGGGGCGGCACATTTTTGAAAAGAAGACCAAAATGATTTTTTTTTCTTTTAATTTTTTTAGTTTTATGTATATTTATCCCAACATTGACTTAGTCAATTTAATTAATTAAAGTATAATTAATTATGACCTCATTTTGGCATCATCATGATGATGTCATTAATCCTTTATTCTCTTTTCTTTTTTTTTCTTTTTCTTTTGCATTTATTTTTCCATTTGTTCTTTAATTTAATTCTCGATTCTGAAATTTTCTTTTCTCCAATTTTATTGGACAGTTAGGTCAGGAGTCAGTTCTAGGGGTGAAATGACCAAATTGCCCCTCACTGATTCAATCTGGTTTGTAAGTTATTCGATATTTCTTTCGGATCCCTAACTTAATTATTTGACCTGCTTAACAACTCTTTTTTGTGATTTTCTCTTTTCCATTGTGTTCGCAATAGTCCTAAGGACCGCGGCGTCACATTTTTCCATTCGAAATTTGAGTTAAAACTGACTTCGCAGTCATTTCCCAGGAAGGTCACCCATCGCTGTGACTCCCGGCTCATTTAACTTTTTATGCTTTGTTTTTCTTCTTTATACTTAACTATTTGGCAATTACTAATTATTTGTGTTCAGGGCTTATCTAGGTATCTTGAATGTGGTTCTAATCCCCTTAATTGTCCAGACTGACACCGGTCACTGGAACAGTGAAATATACCAGGCTATGCAAATAGGGGTATTACAAGTAAGCCAAGTAGAACACCAATGAGCATAAACACCAAGCTTGACAAGAATGAAAAAGGAAAGCCAGTTGATGAAAAGCTTTATGGAGGTCTGATTGGTAGTCTTTTGTACCTCATGGCTAATAGACCAAATATTATGTTTTCCATTTGTTTATATGCACATTTTCAATCATGTCCTAAAAAGTCTCATTTGCATGCTATTAAATGCATTCTTAAATACTTGAGTGGCACATTGCATTTAGGTTTATGGTATCCTAGAAATGCATCTTTTGAAAGGCGTTCCTACTGGAATGCAGACTTTGCCGAAAGCATCCTTGAGAGGAAGAGTACCTCAGGTACTTGTCAACTCCTAGGATGTTCTTTAGTTTCTTAGTGTAGTAAGAAACATAACTTGGTTGCACTTTCCATCGCAGAAGCCGAATATGCAGCCGTGGATCTTTGTTGTAGTCAAGTTCTTTGTATTAAGCAATAATTAAGAGACTTCACAATGTCTCTTGATCATATTCCCATTAAATGTGATAATATAAGTGCAATTAACTTGACTAAGAACCCCATATAACATTCTAAAACCAAGCATATAGACATTAGACATCATTTCATATGTGATCATATGTTAAATAGTGATGTTGTTCTTGAATTTGTTGATTCACGCAACCAACTTGCTAATATCTTTACTAAGACCTTGTGTGAAGAAAGGTTTAATTTTATCAAAAGAGAGTTGGGTATACTTGATGGCTATGATGCTTAAGATTGTCTTGTTTTAATACTTATATGTTTTTGTTCTTATTGTATGTGCTCTCTTAACTCTCTTTTCTTACTTGTTTTATTTAAGCAAATTTCTTAAAATTTTTAAGGTTTTAGATTTTGTTTTTAATGTCCTTAAAGTTTTTGTGATTTAAGGTGTTTAACTATTCAAAAAGGAGAGGGTCCTTAAAAATTCTTTTAGTTCTAAAAGTAGCTTTATTATTATTATTTTTTTGTAATGGCAATTTTGGCATCCGAAACACTAGATTTCGACAGCAGAAAGTATTCTTACTTTTCGCACTTTCCAACAGAGCTGAGAGCAGTAGCCGAACCAGCAGTTTTGGCAATTGAAACCTCTTAATTTTTTTTTAAATTCAAGTAGCCATTACTAAGGCAGCCGAAAGCCATAGTTCCGACTGCCGAACCTAGTTTTTTAAATACCCCATTTTTCTTCTCTCTTCAACATTTTAGCAAAGCTCTCTCTCTCTCTCTCTCTCTCTCTCTCTCTCTTTTCAAAGCTACCTCTCTCTTTGCCTCCTTCATTCAAAAATTCCTCAAAAACACACTAAATTTCCCCTTTTTACCTTCTCAATCTCTCATTTACTCTTTCCTTTAGGCTTTTTGGTTAAAATTATTTTTTTCATTTCTATTTGTTATGTTTAATATGTGTCTTTAATTATATTAATTGTCAGTGTTTTAGTGTTTTGGGCATGGATTGCTCATATTTTTTTTTTGGTTTTTCTTATTTCGGGCAAGTCACCCTAGCGTTTTTCTTATGCTTTTTTTTCCCCTTGCCATTCATGATATCATGTTGAAGGTGTACTTTTTCTTTTTGCTAAGAAAGTCTACTAAGATTTACATTGATGTTATCTATAATTATGATCCCTTTTTAGGCTATTTCTTTTGTAGCTCTGTAAATCTCTAATGCTAAATGTGGTTTTTTTTTCCCTTTATGCTTTAAATTTGTTAGTATGTCCTTTTACACACATATAAAAGTGATCTGCTGGCTCGAGTCAAGCCTACTTTTATTGCTTTTCTATGGTTCTTTGAGAACTCTTTACAGTTACCTGCTATAAAGTATATCTGCAAGTCATATTCTGTTTATTGCATATTCTTCTTTTAAGATATACTATTCATTATAAATGCTTTTAGTATGGTTATCTATCCTTCTTAGGTAGTAACCAACGTACTCAAAATGAATTTTTTAAAAATTAACTGTCTTGAGACATTGCTACTTTTACCCTTTTGGATTTCAAAATTTAGTTTTGCTCAATTTATGTTTTTATACAAATGTGTCTCAATTTTAATTTCTTTATATTTTTTTTTCCTTAGAACCTATATTAAAGATCTTTTAATCATGGTACTATAATCATGGTTTTAGGCTTGCACTGAAGTGTTTTTAGAACTTAACTGTTTTAAATATAAATATAATTTGAGATTTTGTTTCTTTTAACTTTGTATATTTTCTTAACACTATGCTATTTTGGCTTTTACACTCAATTCTAATACGTTTCTTACATAAGCAAAGTGCTTTAAATCTCTTTTCAGAAAATTATTTTCTTATATCAATCTGTTTTGATCTGAAAAAGAGTTTTTGCAGTGGTTTTATTCTAGAATATGGCATAACTGTTAAATGCTTGAAACTTTAGTTTTTTTTTTGTTGAAATATGATTGAATTTCATCTATTATATCTTTGAAACTACTACATTACTAAATTATTTTATGAAAAGTAGCATGTCTTATGATATATATATATATATATATATATATATATATATATATATATATACATATATATATATATATATATATATATAAATACATGTTGCACTAAGTTTGAATCTTGACTATTCGTAGTCATAGGCTTCCCAATCTTTTGCACTTGTGTACATTACATCATGTTTTTATCAAAGCATTCCTCTCTAATTGGGCATGCTGTCTTGCATCTTCTTTCTATCAATCTTACATAATTTATTAAATGTATGTTTTTCTATTTTTAATGCTCATATGCAGACTGCCTTTGCTTAAGTTGAAAACTAACCTAATAGGTGGTTGTTTTCTGAATCTATGCTACCTATAAAAATCTTATTCTTATTATATTTACAACATGTTAATGACAGTTCTTTGGAAAATTGAATTAATGTTTTTGTGCCATATAATTATTGTGTGCTATAATATATTTGTTTGCTTCTTTTATACATGCTAGTGGCTATATTGCTTATAGTTGAGATGCTTTTCTACATTACTTTACCTTGTGATATTCTTATATCTCTTGTGGCTTGGCTTGGGTATCTCTTTTGGCGCTTGGCTTGTATTATGCTATTTTTTTTTTTAATTTTGAAATGGATTTTGTGTTTGCTTTATATAGTGCTCTTTTTTTTTTTTTTTTTTTTTTTTCTTTCTGCACTCTTTTTTCTCTCCTTTATGGGTCAAAAGAGGGTTTATGGTAAATGACCTTGGGGAGAGTCTTGTAGAAGTCCTCAAACTACCCAAACCCCTTTAGCTTTTGAATACCCTATTATTATTAGAAACTTTGAGAAACATGCACCATTTTCTATGAGGCTCGCACACCCAAGTAGGCCCATTGACCATGAGTTTATCATTCACTTCATTACCCATGGTTTTCTTGCCCCTTTTGTTGACCAAGGTTAGGATTCTCTTATCACTACTTCTGGTTCCACCAGAAAGAACTTAGTTAAGAATTTCTATGCCAACCTCCACTCAGTCCAACACTTAAACCCTAGCACTCTAGTTAGCTTTGTTAACAAAATTAGTTATTATCACCTTGCTATCCTAGCTGAACAATTACGGGTCTCAAATGTTGGTAGTCGTGTCTAACGCTCACTAGTGGATTATCTAGCCTTACACTCCTAAAAACTAAGTTAGGATTGTCTTTAGGGGTAACCATACTAGTGACCCTATTCACCTCCCAACAGCTCATCTTGGGGCAGTACCCAAGGTTGTACACCACATAGTCACCCATGAGATTATCCCGAGAACAGGTCATAGGTCTAATCTTACTTATGCTGTTATGTTTGTCATGACCTGTCTCTTGGAGAGATGTCATCTCAACCTCCCTGTCCTAATAATTCATACCATGACTAGTGCCCTTAGGCACTCTATTACTTGTCTCCCCTATGGTCGTCTAATCACCAAACTTCTTTAGGCTTTTAGGGTTGATCCTAGTACAGAGGTTGCCATGATCATTCTGAGAGATTATGCTTTTTATACCATGGACATTTTTCCACACATGGGGCTCACTGTCTACTAGGACATGTATGAGAATGCCAGGCAGGATAGATCCACATATTCCCATGACATTTATGATGCCTTGGCTCACCTGAAGCTTTAGTCTATCTGGATGGAGGATAGACTACTACGGATCAAGGACAGATAGCTTCAGCATCAGCAGAATAGGGAGGAGCAACTAGCTCATATTTTCTCTCTTCTTCAACACATGTCCTCCGATTTTTCTCCCTCGGATCTAGCTACTCCACCACCTCTAGACTCTGGATCTTCTCTCTTTGCTTCATGCTTAGATGTTCTTTTTGTCTATCTTCCCCTTTAGTTAGTATTTTGATGATGCTAAAAGGTGGAGATATGTAGCTAGTGGATGCATTCTTTGCTTTTTGGTTGTTTTAGTTAGCAGATGTATAGTTATAGGTTGTTATAGTTGGTATACATGATGTTTTTAGTCATTGGCTATATTGGCTTTTTTGATGATGATTACTCTTTTTGGATATTTTATGATATATTGATTCATATATTGGCTTATATATTGACTTTCACTGAATTGCTTTTGTTTTAACAATGCTCTTGCACTGTTATACATTTAAGACTCATGGCATCATGTCATTGCATTCATTGAGTCAAAACTTCCCTTATGTTCTCTCCTTGTTTTGTTTATTGAGACAACAATTGTTTTTGAAAGGGGGAGTATACTAAGAGGTAGAATCCTTAAAGGACACACACTTCACTTGCGCTTAATTCCTCATCCACTAATTGTTTATTATTATAAAAAAGGGGGAGATTATTAGACCTAGGGGTTTTAATCTATATTTTAATGATAATAAATAATTAGTATGCTACTAATCTACCTTGGAAGTGTTTGTATTAAAATTGAAGGTCCCAAATTCAAAATTGTGAATTTGCTTCAAAATCAAGATTGAATGAGAGCAAGGAATTGTTCTACAATATAATTTTTTTATTTTTTTTAGCATTATGTGAATCTCACTTAATTAGTTATGATTGGCTCAAGTCTAGGTATTTTAAAATTTTTAGTGTCTTGCTTTTTACCTGTTTATTGACCAAGAGGAAGTTAAATGAATTTTTCATTTTTAAAAAATGCAAAATTAGTTTTTAAAAATGCTTTAGTTGAAAATTTATTGAATTAGTTTTCCAACAGTTCAAATGGATCAAAAATCCAATTTTGGGGCAAAAAGTTATGTGTTTTTTAAGCTTTTGTGTGTTTTAGTCCAGTGAGGACTTCAGTTGCCAAAGTAAGAGAGTTCGGCAACTGAAGTCATGATTTTAAACTTGTTGTTTTGGTGCTTCAACTTTTAGCAGTCGAAGTAAGGGACTTCAGCAGTCAAACCTGGGTTTCTAAAACTTAATAAAAGAAGGTTTTAAGTGGTTGAACGGCTATTTTTGCATTTAAATGCAAATCCAACAGTCATTTTCTTTCCAAAATCATAAATAGGAACTATTTATGATTTGAGGGAAGTTATAATGACCTTCTAGTTGAGAATTTATTGATTTCTAAAGTGCTTTTACTCTTTCTCTCTCTAGACTTAAGCCATTTCAATTAATTTCTTGAGAGCTTGTTTTGAGCTATAATTTTATTGTGTTCTGAGATTAAGAGTGAGATTGCAAAGTGTATTTATTGTATCAAGAGTATGCTAGAGAATTAAGTTGCTCTTATAAGAAAGGGGTTTATAAAAGAGTAAGAGTTTGCTCTTGTGGTTATTATAAGGGGTTTGTTCTTCACTTAAAGAGGAAATATAATGGAGTTAACTCTTAAGGAGGGTTTTGAGGAGAGGACATAGACTTGGGATAACTGAACCTCCATAAATTCTTGTATCTTTCTTCTTTGCTCTCTTTCTTGAGCTTTTTCTCTAAAATCCTTCTTAACCTTCAAAATTTTAATTAGTACCCAATTTACCCCCTTCCCCCCCTCTTGGGTTGCTTAAAGGATAACAATGTGAACTAAAAGTATAAGTACAAAGAAAGAGGGAAAAAAAATTAAAAATTCAGATAATAATATTAGATATATTATTTATTTATTATTTGTTATCAACATGAAGTTTCTAAAATTAATAAAAATACTAAAATTATTGAATATATTAATAAAACTAAAAGAAGCAGCTAAAATAGATAATAAATAAAAAAATAAATTATTTTTTTCCAATTGAAGAGTTAATTATTTTTAATTAAATTTCTTATTAAAATTGAAAATATTTGAAAAGGTTTACAATTAAATTAATATAATTGAAATTTTTTACTAAAATTGATAATTGACCAAAAAGTTTTGATTTTTTTTTGCCTTTTAACCTTATTTAATCATGTAAATATATGAGTATTTAAAATTATATTAAAGAATAAAATTAATATATGATATATAATTATAACAATGTATTTTTAAATTATATAATTTAACTTTTTATCAATATATTTACCATATATAATTTTTTTTGTTTAAAATACCTCAATTTTTTTTCATTTTTAATTTACCTTACATAAAATCATATATAACAATAATTCATCATTAACCTAATATATTCTTTTCTACTAATTAATTAATTATTATAAAAATATGAATGGAAGAATTTACGAAATGATCAAATTCTTTTATAATTTTTTAATTTACAATAAATAATATTAACATATTAAAATATTAGTCTTATTATAATTCTTATTTCAAAAAATACTTATATAGATAAAAATTCTAACTCATAAATAATTTTATTAATAGTAAATGGAATGGTAATATGTAATTTAAAAGCTTAGAATTAAATTTTTTTTTTCAAATTTTTATAATTATACCTAATTTTTTTAACAATTTTAGTGTGGTTTTAAATTTTTTGTTTTTTTTTTCTATAGTCAAAATCAAGTGGAATCAGTTAACATAATGTAATTTTGATTGTTGGTTTCTTTTTCAATCATAATTTTGACTATTAATTTATTGCAATTTTCATTGCTTGCTAAAAATAATTTGTATCAAATTAATATATAAAACTAAAGATAAATGTAAAAAAGACATCATAATTATAATTAAAAGGTAATTATTATCCTAATATTTTTATTTTTATTATTTAAATTCAATTATTATTTATTTATATTTTATTTATTATATTTTATTAGTATTTATATTGAAGCAATAATATTTGATCTTATAATCATATATGAAAAATTAACAAAAAAATTATATAAAAATAAATTAAATCACGAATAACGGGTATAAATAGCGTGTATAGCACGTTTAAAAACCTAGTCATTAAAAGAGAGATAAGGCTTCCTTAAAATGCCACATGGCAAGATCTTGAAAGAATGTCAACTTTATATATATATATATATATATATATATATATATATATTGTCACGACCCAAATTATGGGCTAGACCGGTACTAGGACTTGGGTCAGTATAAGGCCCCTAAAGCCATAGTAAGCCTAAATTATTCCTTAGCCCAACCTTAAAGCCCATATTAGAGCCCATTTTAAAAAACCAACTGGACAGAGTTCGGCCATAACCTGGACCATCCAACGGAGAGTTATTAACTCACTTGACTTGTAATCTCAATAAAAATACATTTGGAGAGCTCAACTCATCTATACAATTATTCACAAATTAAAATAAAATTAAGTGGAAGCTCAGTTCCCTCATCCAAACCATAAGCCAAACCCATTCAATCATACATGCATCATATGAAGTTTACAATTTCCAAATGCATAATCTTTACAATCCCAAATCAAATTAAATATTTCTTAGCACATGCGGAGGTCTAGAATTCAAATTTAACAATACAAAATATGAAAATAATAGCTAGTAGACCTGTGAGGTAGGAAGCAGGTTAAACACAAGGGTAAGCTCTCCCGTATCCTAGAAAAATGGGTGAACAGGAGTGAGTGTTTGACTCATAGAGTAAAATATTGATTTTACATATAATTTCTATAACTACCTAAGTCTTGTGCATCCCTAAGAATGAATGCAAGACCTTCACACAATTCAAACAGGTCAAGTTATAATCACACCAAAAGCAATCTGGAGCACTCATACACCTATGTGTCACATCTATACTCGCGCGTGCACACACACACACACACACACACACACACACACACACATATATATATATATATATATATATATATATATATCTCTCTGTGTGTGTGAGAGTATGGATGTGACACATGGGTGTTTGAGTGCTCCAGATTGCTTTTGGTCTCTTGTATCCTGGAAAAATAGGTGAACAGGAGTGAGCGTTGGACTCACAGAGTAAACTATTGATTTTACATATAATTTCTATAACTACCTAAGTCTTGTGCATCCCTAAGAATGAATGCAATACCTTCACAAATTCAAACAAGTCAAGTTATAATCACACCAAAAGCAATTTGAAGCACTCACACACCCTTGTATCATTTCCATACTCACTCACTCACACACACACACACACACACACACACACATATATATGAGAGCTGATCCCCTATACATCTCTCTTAGTTCCAACGTTTGCCAGCAAGATCAACTCAAAGCTGGACTTTCTCTTAATATCCAAATGCGGGAGCCAGCAGGATCAACTCAAAGCCTTGCCTACCTTGACTTATCCATAAAAAGAATTGGTTCCAAGCGAGTCAAGCTCTAGTCACGTCTACCCATCCTACCCATATCCATATACACACCATGTACATGCCCACTCACACACATAGCTCTAGATTGCCATAAAATAATAATCACATCAATATCATCAAGAACAAATGCAATATAAAGCGTGCCTGATATTTACTACGTATATATGTGTATAAGTGATGCATGAACATGCTTTGAATATAATAATATTGAAATTATAACTAAAATCAATATCTACTCACAGAGAGGATGACCTGATTACAGCTAGTTCGACTGGATAAAAGAAGATTGGCCGGCATCGTTCACCTGTACATATACATTAACCTCTATCAATTAACTGATAGAATTAACTAATTAATTTAATCTATAAAAGTAAGAATAAATCCTAAGGTATTGTTAAAATTTCTACAGAGTTTCCCTTATAAGTAGACCTAACCCCCTGCATGAAAATTCAACAAAACACAGCACACAGGGCCTCAGGCCCACAATAGCAACAACATCATACGGCCCTTCTTGGGCCCACCAAACTAGACAATACTTAAGTGACTACATAAAATAATTATTTAAAAATTCAAGATGTTATATTCTTCTCCCCTTACAGAAAATTCGTCCTCAAATTTTATACAAGATAGAATAATAATAAAGAACTACATATTAAACAAATATGGGTAGTTGCTGCGCATACCTCGCTACCAATTAACTCTTCCACAGAACTTTAACTATAGGGATCTACTTTGACCGAAACTGCCTCAGCTGATAGTCCACTATAGCTACTAGCTACTCCTTAAAAGTTAAATTCTCATCTAATTCCACTGTGTCTAGTTACAGCACACGAGAAGGGTTGAGAACATACTTCCTAAGTATAAAAATGTGGAAAACTAGGTGGACATGAGAAAGGCTTGATGGCAACTATAACCGATAAGCAATTGCTCCCACTCTATCCGTGATCTCAAAAGGTTCTATGTAACGGGGTGCCAACTTGCCTTTCTTTTCAAATCTCATAACCCTTTTCATAGGAGAGACCTTTAAGAACACATAATCATCCACTATAAATTCTGCATCTTTCTTCCTTTGATCTATATAACTCTGATGTCTGCTGAAGGCTATCTTTAAATGTTCCCTGATAAAAAAAAAACCATATCTGAAGTGTACTACACCAGATCTAAGTAATGTACTCTCGCCTCTCCAACTTCTATCCAACATAGAGGGGACCTACACTTCCTGCCATATAGTGCCTCATAAAGTGCCATTCCAATACTGAAATAATAACTGTTATTGTATGTAAACTCTATTAATGGCAACTGATCATCCCACTAATGTAACACCCCTATGTTCGGTAGTGCGTTCTACTATTCTGGTGACCAGTGTTGTCCGGACAGCTAGGATGCTTAGAACTACACTTAGATATGGGTGAGGAGACATAAAATAATGAAATACAAG
Organism: Hevea brasiliensis; assembly: GCF_030052815.1. Taxonomy (NCBI): domain Eukaryota; kingdom Viridiplantae; phylum Streptophyta; class Magnoliopsida; order Malpighiales; family Euphorbiaceae; genus Hevea; species Hevea brasiliensis. The sequence goes on along the minus strand of NC_079498.1, from coordinate 36,949,081 downwards.
AAAAGAAAATACAAGAAAAATAAAGGAAAAATAATAGCAATGAAATGTAACCAAGTTAAATGAGCCGAGAACCATAGCGATGGGTGACCGCATCGGGAAGTTGCGGCGTGAACCGTTGACTAGCCCTGGACTGCGGGGAACCCTGGAAAATTTTTTTAGGACTTAAATAAATATCTATTGAAGTATAAATATCATTAGAAATATCAAAGAAAAATTAATTAATTAGTACAAAGAAAAATGAGAAATCGAGAAAACGATAAAACTTGGTGTTATCGAAAAATTGGGAATGCAACCCGAACAAGGGCATTGTGGTCATTTGACACCCCGAGTTATCTTTTGACCTAAATGTCCATTAAAAATAAATGATATTACACTTGGAAAATGTCATGAAAAATTAAATTGTGACACATTATAAGAATAGTGAAAGAAATGGGGGATAAAAACTAAATTATGAAAGTTTAACATTAAAAATTACTTTTAATCCTATTAGTGCTCCACTAACACCACTAAAGTGGACCATTAAACATAATATGGACAGCAGATAACTTCATCTTCCTCACCTTGTAAAACCAGCCGAATTGAATCCACCATGGAAACACCATGGCCAAAGCTTCCTAACCTCCATGCAAGCATGAAGTGAGCCCTTTTTCCACTTGATTACTTCACTAAAGTTTGTCTATACAACTTGGGCAGTAGATAGGCAGCAAGAAAGTTAAGTTTTGGTGAGGTTTTGAAGAATTTCAAAAGTGGTAAGTATGTATTTTTAATTCTTATTTCATTAAACTTTGAATGGGTGTTGTGGGTAGTTGATTTGTGGAAGGATTTTTGAAGTTTGATGAATTAGTGGAAATGTACATTTTGGCAGCCATGGAACCTCAATAAGAACAACTTATTCTTGCATGTAAATAGTGGTTTGAATGATGATTTAAATGTTTGATTGTATTGTAGTTGAATTCCATGTGTAAGGTTGATTGGAAGCTTGAAAAATTGTTTAAATGAAAATTGATGGGTATGTGTAAACTTGTGGCAGCCTCATGAAGAAGATTGAAGTGTTTGAGTTCATGAAATATTATTGAATTATGTTATCATGGATGGCAGCATGTGTGTGTGTTTAATTGTTAGAATTTGGACATGGAAATGAGGTATGTTCACGTGGTTGAATTGTGATAAATGGGACTTTGGAAAATTCTGTACTATAGTGTGTGTGTTGAGAGTGGTTACAAGCTGCCAAAATGACCAAAAAAGTGTTGCTAAATGTGTTAATGTTATGGTACAAACCAGAATTGGCATGGAAGAGTGAACGTGGTAAACATAGGATGTGTAATTGGTAAAGGATGAACAAATTGTAATAGGGCAGTATATGTTTTAGCTTAGAACCTTAAGTGTGTGGCTCCAATTCGTATGAGACCAATTGTAGGTGAAACTAAGCACGAAATGTGCCAACTTTCATGAAGCAAGCTTACCAAAATTCTACCTAGAAGGTGACTTGAAAAATGACCAAATCCGGATTAGTGCTTTGAAAGCCTGAAAATTGACCATTTGGGCAGTAGTTAGTGTTTTGACCATCACTTACTCAAAACAGGTCCAATTGACCTGAAATTTTTACCATGAAGAGACATATATCTACAATTCTTATGAAGACACCAAAGCCCATAAATGGCCAGAACCAAGCCAAATAGCTTGCACAAGTTCAGGTCCAAAAACTGGCCAAACCAAAAGTGACCTAAAAATGACCTAAACCTACTATTTTGGTACATTCTGTCTAGCATTGGTAAATTGACCATATCTTAGTCTACACAACTCAGAATGACCTGAAATTTTGCCCCGCGTGCAATAAGACATAGAGCTACAAGTTTGTAGTTTTGACTGAAACCCGAAAACCGAGGGAACTAGGTCATCCGGTTAGGTTAAATTAGTATACTGAAATCCGACAAATTGCAATAAAATGCAATATACTTGAAAATGAATTTGGTAACATGTACCAATACTAAAAGGCTATAAAATGTGACATATTGGTAACATTAAAACCTAATTCACCTAGAGTGCATCGACATTTTAGGTTGACTAAGGGAAATAATAGTATTCAATAAATTAATTATTAAGCTTTATTGTTAGAGACAGTTTAAATGAGTACTGAAATACTTCAAATTGTGTGTTTCAGTTAGCAAAGACCCAGGGAAGGGGAAGGAAACACTGAGTCAGGGCCAAGAGACATTTATCAGAGGTTTGTGCACAACAGTTATTTCTTTTGACTTTTCAATTGAAATAAATTATGAGAATTTTGTATGTTATTGTTTTGAATTGTGAAAAATTGTTTGAATGGAAATTTGATGGATACTTATTGTTTGAAAATATTGCAATTGGTTTGACACCATAGCTACCATGTATATTGATTGAATTCCTCGCTAGCTTGTCTAGTGGGATGAATTGACTTTAAATTCTCTCTCTGGCTGAAGTGTTGAGGTGTGTGCCTGTTGAGGACGAATAGAGTGAGTACTCATATTATTGCTAGCTAGTTATATTATTTCTCATTAGCCATCGGCTCTTGGGATGAATTGGACTTTGGAGCATGATTAAGCTGTGTGTATGATTTATTGATATTTATTGTGATATTGTGAAATGGAGTTTAAATTCTTTATGACATTCACTGTATTTGAATTTAACTATGGTTTTAAGTATCCACTATTTATGTGACTTATGATTTGTGATTTAAAGTTGCATTTTATTAATGTTATGCATCACTGAGACATTGGCTCAGTGATAGCTTTTCATTGTTGTCGCAGGTAGACAGACTGATAGGGCAGCAGACTAGGCTGCTAGTGCTTCATTGAGAGTTCATCGGGTATATTGAGTATACCATATTTTGCATTTTTGTATTGTAATGTATGTTCACTGTATGTATATATTGTTCTTGATTTTGAGCAGTTGTAAGTTAAAATTGTACATTGAAGTTGTAAAGTAAATTGTGAATTATTTTGGCTTGTAAAATTTGTGATATATTTCTTTTATCTTAGCTTTTGAAAACACTGGAAAAATTATTGTGGATTTGAGTTGGCAAATGTTGAGAAACATATTGTGTTGATTAAATATTGGAGTTTGGAGATTGAACAAAATATAGGAAGTGTTTTTTTTTTATAGGTTTTTGAAGAACTATTTTATTCAAAATACAGATGGCACTCTGCCAAAATTTTTACAGAAATTATTAATACTTCAAATGTGTTATCTGGTTTCACTTCAGTTAAAAATTTTTTTTCAACACCTGTAAATAATGGTCTCCACTGTAAAAAGAAGTAAGAAAAGGTTTAAAATCCCTTATAGTATATTTAATGGGTTATCAGTAGACGAAGTTGGTAATTCATTAGGTATACTACGGGATCATGTTATGCCTTACGGAGGGGGAGGGTGTGACAACTAACCTCTAAGATTTAGAACACACATTCAAAGTATGTCTTTCAATGTCTAAATGGTTCTTTCAGACTGCTTATCTGTCAGAGGATGGAAGGCTATACTAAAGTTTAATCTTGTCTATTCATCGGATTGAGAATAATTGCTTTGATGGAAATTAATCTTGGGATATCCTAAGTCCTCTCTCAAGGCACTTATGGTGTATTTTAATTAACCTAAACCCTACTTTCATGGTGATTAAATTAATTAAAACTCTTTAAGATCTGTGATTAATTTTGGAATTCCATAAAGGTATTATCCTATTTCTAGGTTATATTTTCTAGGTTTAAGATCTCGATTTTCTAATATTAATCTTCACCTTTCAGTACTTCAATTAATATCTACAATCAATACTAAGTGGGTACCAACACATAGCATGCATTAAGATCACAAGAAGTTGAATCAAAGAACTAAACTCAAATCCAATAAATAAAATGCAATATTTATCCATAATAATAATCGCAAATGTTACTCTCCTAATTCCAGAATAAAGAAATTACTCACTCATAGTGAGTTCAACAAACATGAAGGAAATAAAATAATAGAACATAAAGAGTCCGTTTAGAGATATAGAACAAAAGAACCAAAGAGGAATGACTACAGTCTCGATCCTTGAGGGACTTCGACTGAGGATTTCCCTTCTGTGCTGATGTTCTACTCTTCAAGATAACTGCAGAGAATACAAGTACAAAAAATGAAAAACCCTTTTGAAAACTCCAAAAAGCTTTGTAAAAAGGTTGAACTCTAAAAGAAAGCCCTCTTGTTGTCATTTTCTGCTTTTATTTATAAAAGCTGGTCTAGGGTTAGGTCTTTAGAATCCCAAAAGCACCAGGAGTCTGTTTTGAGTGTGTAAACAAGAGTTGGAATTCGGATTAGGAAACTGGTTGCCACATAGTACACGGCCCATGTGTCACTATACGGCCTAGAGCCGTGTAACTTACTGGAGCTGAATGGTTGCGTCTTACTTTGGCACAGGAGTTTACACGGGTCCGCACTGGTACACGGGTCTAGTTACACGACCCGTGTACTTATATTCTTTGGAGAATTCCTCAAGCTTGTGCTCGACAGAGACTTACACGGGTCTCCATAGCTTACACGGGTCTAATTACATGACCCGTGTACTTCCGCTTCTTCTTTGGCTCTTCTGGCTTTCTTCTAGAAGTAGGTTACATGGGTTTGTGGCTTTGCTTACACGATCTGTGTACTTTATATCAGTAACTTTTCTCATTCCTTTGACCTTTTCAAGTTTCCTTTTGCACTTCTATGCTCTCGAACTTTACCCAAATACTTGAAATAGTGCAAAAAACATGGAATTTAGAGCTTGGCAATGGGATTTATAGAAGTTAATGAAATTAATGGTTATGCATGAGATTAATATTCTAAATGCTATGAAATATTATACAAATGTACTTAAAAACATCTATATAATGCAAGTGTATCAAATACCCCCAAACTCAAACTTGTCCTCAAGCAAATCAAAACTCTCTTTAGAATACTTTTTAGGGGAAAGCTTAGAAACATAGCCATAGACTTAATATGGACACAATTGGACCCTTTCAACATTCATACCAATTCCCTTCCTTTAAGGCATAAGGGCTTCAATAGTTACCTACTTAAACATTCACACTTTTCATGGAGTTTTAACTAGTTATTCCTCTATGCAAGGCTATTAATAAGTCACAAATAACCTGTTTTTATTAGGATAGACTTGTGAAACACTTACTCTCCCAAATTTGCCTCTACTATGGATAATTGTGATGGGGTATTCAAATTCCAACTTCATATGCATATCTCAATTTCCTATCTCTACTAATGCAGCATACACTTTTCAAAAGATCAAAAGGTCTTTAAAGGATTGTAATGGGTTAGAGGATAATGACTTGGTTGCCAATGAAAGGTTTTTAGGGAATGCAAATATGAGGATAGCATGTATGCATAAAGTATTAAGTATACTAAGTTTATTCACTGATTTTGTATGGAGAGGAGGGGTTTTTGGTTTTTTATTTATTTATTTATTTTTTTATAGTGCTACGCATGCTTCCATGATACTTATCTTGGGACTTCTTCTTCTCTATCTTTTTTTTTATGTCCCTTTTGTCCTCTCCCCTAAACTTATTGCTTTTGCTAGGTTAGAAAGGCAAATTTTTCTTTGATTTTAATTGCACACTTGCACTCTTTCTTGAGTTCTACATCCTCTCTCCATTTTCCCTTTTTTTTACACTTAATATATTTTCTACTTATACATTTAGCTTCCTTAAAAGGGTATGGTGGGTGTTTAGGCTAGAGGCTAGGTAAATAATATGGATAAACAATAAATTTTTAAGGGGTAGATATAGGTTTCAAATTGGCTACAAGGGATATATATTTTAATTAAGGGTGGCTAAGGCTTAGTGAGGCTATATCAAAGAATGCCTTAATCATTTCTTCATTAAGCATATACTAGGATTTCGCCTTTGATAGGTCCAAGAGACATGTTCTAGAGCTAGTGAGGCATTTTTAGGTTTGCTTGTATTTCAAAAATTTTCTCCTTACTTTGCAAGTTCAATGTGACAAATTAATAGCTATGAAGGGGTTTAACTAGTCTAGCTCCACTAAGGTGATTAAGTTGTTTTACAGACAACGATTAAAGCCTTTTTGCCTATCCAGATACATTCATTCCTCATCCTGTGGAGTCCAATTATTAGCTTATTGAATTTTGAGGTTATAGTTCTAAGTTAAAAGCCAGTTCAAAAATTTGAAATTTGCAAAATTTTCAGGATTTTTGATACACAAGTATGATATGGATATAATTAAGCAATGCAATGCATGAAATGCATTAGTACCCCCAAACTCAAGTGTGGCATTATCCTCAATGTCAACATAATATGCAAAATTAAAGCATAGCACACAGAATTATCAGAAAAAGGCATATTATATTATTAAGAAGTTTAAGGTTTGGACAAAAACAAGCAATAGAGACCTATGAGCACTGGGTAGGATTAGGGCATATAAATTTTTACATGAAAGATCTTATCCTACAGTCCTAGCTCTAAAAAGTCTCTGATGGTGACGATGGTCCCTTGGCATCGAGTTTCTCCATGATCATGTCCAGTTTGTTATGGGCCTCCTGAAGACTATCCTCGATTGCGTGCAAGGATGGGATCTATCGGGGGTGGAGTGCAGGGAGGCACTCGAGCTGGAGAATCATGGTGGGGTGGCTCTTGGGCTTCCTCCTGTGGCTCTGATGATTCATAAGGCTTTGGTTGTACTTCTCCTCTTCTGGGGATGACAATGCCTTTGGCATCGACCAGGTAGCAGATGTTCTAAACCTTCTTGCATATCCCCATGGATGTGCAGATGATTTGGTCTATTCTGGTTATACTAGTAATGGAGCGCAGCCTGTTATGCCTCAGGATGAAACCGAAATGCAGTGCGAGGAGAGTTTGCTAGTGTTCACCATGCCTAGGCTGTCCCCTCAGCCCATTATGGTGTGTGTGAAGAGTCGGTGCATGTATCTAAGGGTGGGACTGGTGATGCCGGTGGATTTTGATTTGCTGGAGTTGTAAATTTTGGTGTTTGGTGCGATGGAGTGCCAGAATTCCACACTGTTGTAGATCATTTGATTTTGTGGAATTTCTTAGAATCCAGAGTTGTCAAAACCAAACACCACGTTGAACTCGCCCATGTTCATGACACGATCAACCCTAAGGAGCCTGAACTCGATCTGTCCCATGTCTTCCTAATCTCTAGGCCATATAGTAGCCTTAAAACTCCCTAGGAACTCTAGGGTGGTGCCATGGTAGGCTAGAAATTGAAGTTGGGCAAACCTGGACCACCCAATGCTGTTTAGCAGCCCATCGATCTCCTCTCGAAGGTCGATTTGTTCCAACAGCCCGAAGTCTATGTATTTGGTGGAGATAATCCTCCTGTTGTTGAGCCGGGCAAATAAGTCTCAGTGGGTGTTGTCTCTGAATGGCCAGGTGATGGAAAACTCAGGTTGTAGTGGTTGTGGTTCAGCTTATGGCTATGTTTGTGGTTGTTGTGGTTGTGGTGTAGCTAGTGGCTGGGTTTGCCTAGTCCTCGGGTGTTAGGGCAATGGCTGAGAAGGGGAAGGTGTGGAGTCACCTCCCTACCTTGAGGAAGAGGCCATTCATTGGGCTGGTCTTTTGCAGGTGCCATTAATGTTTCTTGAAGAATAAGAGGCTAGGGTTTGTGAGGAAAGGAGAAGATTTTAAGGGTTTTTATAGGGGAGGAGGCGTTGAGAGGAAGGGTTTTGATTATGAGGGAGTTTAAGGGAGTGGGATGAATTTAAAGGGTTGTTGTGACCCTTCATTTCGCGCATTTCAACCCCCAGGAGTCGCGTTTGTGACATGATACACGGGTCCCAACCTGTAGACCCGTGTAACTTTCTGTCCGAGATTTTTCTTTTTATGTCGAGTTACACGGACAATGTAACTTTACCTAGGGACCCATGTAACTTTTTATCTCTTTTAAATTTAAAGCTTTCCATTTTATTATCAAAGCACGACCTGTGTAATGTTACATGGGGTCAACCTGTGTAAGTTTCTGGGGCTTGTGCAGGGGTCTTTCCTAGATCTCAGAAGGTTACACGGGGCGTGTAAAACTAATACACGACCCGTGTAATTTTTTGACTCTTCAATTCTCCCCATATGAAAAATTAATGCTTTTCACTATGCATAAAATGAACGAAAAGGTTAGCAATAGAGCTACTTCCCTGGTTTTGTACAGTCTCCTCTTGTGTGGTTTAGACTTGACATCTCTTCTCCTTTATTACTCTCAGTCCCTACTTCTTGCAGATTCTAGACTTGGGGTGCCTACAAAATAAAGCATAAATGAACACAAAGCACAAATAAGACTTGAAATAAAGGAAATTATAAAATTAACTAAAAAAACAGAAATAAAAGTAGAAATTTTGGGTCGCTTCCCAAAGAGCGCTTGTTTATAGTCATTTGCTCGACTCTGCTTTTGTTCTGGCACGGTCTGTCTAGAGGGTTGCTGAAGGTGCAGTTGGTTCCCTCCTCTATGGGTTCTCCTTGAAAATATGGCTTTAGCCTTTGCCCGTTCACTTTGAATGCTCTTGAGGTTTCACTCTAGATTTCCACAACTCTATGCGGGAAAATTTGCATAACCTTAAATGGTCCTGACCATCTTGATTTCAGCTTTCCTGGAAACAGTTTTAATCTGGAGTTGAAGAGTAGGACAAGGTCTCCTTCTCTTATTTCTTTCCTTGCTATGCATCGGTCATGCCATCTTTTGGTCTTGTCTTTGAAGATTTTGGCATTCTCATATGCATCCTGTCGAATTTCTTCCAACTCATTGAGCTGTAGCAGTTTTTTTTCACTAGCAGCCTTGAAATCAAAATTCAAGGTCTGAATTGCCCAGTAGGCTTTGTGTTCAAGTTCGACAGAGAGGTGGCATGATTTCCCATAGATTAGCCTAAAGCGTGTTATTCCAAGTGGAGTTTTATATGCAGTGCGGTATGCCCACAATGCATCATTTAACTTCACAAACCAATCCTTCCTTGAGCGATTTACCGTTTTCTCTAGGATTCGTTTCAGCTCCCTGTTTGAAATTTCTACTTGACCACTGGTTTAAGGATGATAAGGTGTGGCCACCGTGTGAGTCACTCCATACTTTTTCAATAGTGTTTCGAATTGTTGATTACAGAAGTGACTTCCTCCATCGCTGATTATTGCTCGTGGTGTACCAAATCTTATGAAGATGTTCTTCTTAAGGAACTTTGTGACCACTCTAGCATCGTTAGTTGGCGTGGCTATTGCTTCTACCCGTTTTGACACTTAATCAGCACCAACCAAAATATACTTGTTTCCAAAAGAAGAGGGGAATGGGCTCATGAAGTCTATCCCCCACATATCAAATATTTCTACCTCGAGTATACCGAGCAGTGGCATTTCATTCCCTCTGGAGATGTTACATGTTCTTTGGCATTGATCACAAGCCAGAAGGATCTCACATCCTTAAACAGATTAGGCTAGTAAAACCCTGCTTGCAAAATTTTAGCTGCTATTTTTATGGTACCAAAGTGTCCCCCATATGGTGATGAATGGCAGTGTTGGAGAATACTCTCTATATCCTCTTTCGGTATGCATTGTCTTATTAGGCCGTCATTGCATCTCTTGTACAGCAGAGGTTCCTCCCATGTATAGTATCGCACATCATGTAGAAATTTCTTCTTTTGCTGATAAGTCATGTTAGGTGGTAAGACCCTGCACACAAGGAAATTCACAAAATCAGCATACCAAGGAACTAGGGATAAGGCTAATAATTGTTCATCAGGAAATGAATCATCAATTGGCAAATCCTCGATGTCTCCTGTGTATTCCAGTTTAAGCCTGAAGAGATGGTCAGCTACTACATTTTCAGATCCCTTTTTGTCTTTGATTTCAAGGTAAAATTCTTGCAGGAGTAAAATCCATCGAATCAGCCTTGGTTTCGCCTCCTTCTTGTTCAAAAGGTACTGAATGGCAGTATGATCTATGAATACAATGACTTTTAACTCGATTAAGTAAGATCTGAATTTGTCAATTGTAAACACAACTGCTAGGAATTCCTTTTCTGTGGTAGCATAATTGATTTATGCGTCATCAAGTGTCTTGCTGGCGTAATAGATGGCATGAGCTTTTTATCTTTCATTTGTCCAAGTACTGCTCCCACAACACAATCACTAGCATCGCACATGATTTCAAAAATTAGCTCCTAATCAGGTGGTTGCCTAATGGGTGCTGAAATCAAGGCTTCTTTTATCCTATTGAAAGAAATAAGTCAATTTTCATCAAAATTAAAGGGAACATCTTGACTTAATAAATTTGTCAATGGTTTAGCTATTTTGGAAAAATCTTTGATGAATCTTCTGTAGAAGCCTGCATGTCCCAAAAAGCTTCGTACTCCTTTGACTGATATTGGTGGTGGCATCTTTTCAATGATTTCAACCTTCGCTTTGTCAACTTCAATCCCTCTTTCTGATATCAGGTGACCAAGAACTATGCCTTCTCTTACCATGAAGTGGCATTTTCTCAATTCAGAACTAGGTTTGATTCTTCACATCTTTGCAACACTTTGGATATATTAGCTAAGCAATCATCAAAAGTGTTGCCATAAGCCGAAAAATCATCCATAAAAACTTCCATTATATTTTTAACATAATCAGAAAAAATAGCCATCATGTGTCTTTAAAAAGTAGCAAAGGCATTACAAAGACCAAAAGGCATTCTTCTATATACAAATATTTGGTAAGGGCATGTGAATGTGGTCTTTTCTTGGTTTTCTGGGTGAATAGGGATTTGAAAGAATCTCGAATACCCATCTAGGTAGTAGAAGTAGGATTGTTTTACTAATCTTTCTAGCATTTGGTCAATGAAAGGAAGAGGAAAGTGGTCCTTTCTGGTGGCACTATTAAATTTCCTATACTCTATGCACATGCGCTAACTAGTAACTACCATAGTAAGGATTAATTCATTGCATTTTGAATGATAGTTGTCCCACCTTTCTTAGGTATTACATGCACTGGACTAACTCATTTACTATAAGAGATCGTGTATATATGTAACACCCTCACTGTAGCAATTCCGCACATTCTACTGTTCCAGTGACCGGTGTCAGTCTAGACAACTAGAACGTCTGAAAAAATATTTAGACTAGAGTGAGGAGTCATAAATAACTCAAATAAGTGTAAGAAAAATTAAGGAAAAATTTTAGAAATAAAATACAACCAAGTTAAATGAGCCGGGGCCCTAGCAATGGGTAACCCAAAGGGAAGTTACGGTTCTCGCAACTAGGAGCCCTAAACCCAGAGGAAAATTTATAAAATAATTTTTGAGACTCTAGAGAAGAGTCATTGAGGGTTCTATGGCATTAGAATGCCAAGAAAATGCTTAGAAAAAATTTTCAATCGGTACAGACAATTTTGGCTCAATAAGCCAAACGGAGGGCATTTTGGTCATTTCGTCTTCAGAGATGATTTTTGGCCGACTTGTCCAGTTAAGTAAATAATTATTATGACATAAAATGTGAATAAATATTGCTAAAAATTAAATTGAAATTTAGTAGACAAGAAAAGGAAAGAAAATTAAAGGAATTGGAATTATGATATAATTATGATGTCATTAAAAATCCTCCCACCCAATCAAACTTTGACACATGGCATTAACTTATTTAAAATGACTTAATGGGCAGAAAAAAAGAAAGAAAAATTAGTTGCTTCTTCAACCTTTGGGCAGCCAAAAAACGTTGAAAGAGAGAGAGAGAAGAGGTTCCACCATTTTCAAGCTTAAAGCTTGAATTTCCTCTCCATTTGTTCACCAAAATTGCCAAGTCCCTTCACAAAAATTTGATCTTTCACCTAGAAAAAGCTATTGGCAGCCAAAGAAGAAGAGATTAGGGAGGTTTAATCAAGGTTAAGTGAAGCTCAAAAAGGTTAGTGCCTATACTTACTTCCCTCTCTTTTTAATCCTTGTTAGGAAGACTAATTAAATGAGAGTTTGTTGAAAAATTGAACAAAACAATTATATTGAAGTGTGTATCAAAATTTGTAGCCATGGGAGAAGGATGCGATTTATTGATTTGTATGACTTGAATTGTTTAGAAGTGGTTTGTGATGAGAAAACTTAAGTTAGATGTTGGATTATGTGTGTTGGATGTGTTAGATGGCATGATAGCATGAAATGGACACTTGGAAATTAGGGTTTGTGAAAAAAATTAGGGTTTGCTCATGAAATGGTATATTAACCTTGTAATGGTCAATTAGTGACCATTTGAATGTGTGTGAGGAGGAATTGAAGCGAGTAAGGGTGTTGGAGTTGAGCTTAGGCATGCTGCCCTCGCTGACCTGCAAGACTGGTTGTGAGTCCAGTAGGTTTGGGTAGCCATAAATGGAGTTGCATAGGTTCAATTGGTGCAAGGCCTATTGAACATGAAACTAGACACATAATGGCACAACTTTGGTGAAGAAAACCAAACCAAGTTGACCTAAAAATTGCCCTAATCCGGGTGACTTGCATTCTGCCTGGGTAAAATAACCAAATGAACAATGTTTATTCATTTGGTCATAACTCAGTGTAGAAAGGTCCAATTGACCTGAAATTTTACCAGCAGAAAGATGAGACATAGCACTACAACTTTTATGAGGAATAGAAATCCAAATTCTGAACATAACCTAGTCAAATTGCCAACTAAACTTAGGTCACCAAATTTGGCAGAACCAAATTGCCAGAATTGCAGTACAGTCAATCCGCCGATTATGGTAAAATGACCATAACTTGAGTTAAAAAACTCCAAATTGAGTGATTCAAAAAAGAAATGTAACTAGACACAATAAGGAACAACTTTCATGAAGATAATTTTATCAAATTCCTACTGTACAAATGACCAATGGAACAGTAAACCTAGGGCATGAAATCTGAAAATTTTGAATAACATAAGATAAGCTTTGAAATGGTATTGGCAACCAATACCAACAACTTTAGAATGCAAAATTGTCACGACCCAACCTATGGGCCGGACCGGCACTAGGACATGGGCCAGCCTAAAGCCCCCGAGGCCCGTAGTAAGCCTAACTGTTCATTAACCCAACTCTAAGGCCCATTTGGGCCCAATATCAAGAAAACAAACGGACAGAGTTCGACCATAAAATGGACTTTCCAACGGGGAGTTTTCGACTCACCCGACCTGTAAACATAATAAATACTCAATTGGGGAGCTCAGCTCACCCTCCACATACTCATAGCATCATAAAAGAAATGGGAGCTCAGCTCCCTCATCCAATCCATCAAACAGACATAGAATATTAAGTTTACAGGTCCAACATGATAATAATATTACAGACCAAATTCAAATAATTATTGCTAACACATGCGGAAATTCTAGGAGTAAATAAAATTACACAAATATTGATAAACAACCTGCGAAGTATAAAAGCAGGTTAACCTCAAAAATATCCTCCTGTGGCCTGGAAAAATATTGAACAGGAGTGAGCTGGTTCACTTCGAGTAAAATATCAATTTTAACCATAATCTCTATAACTATCTAAAACTAATGCACCCTGTAGAGTGAAATGCAACATCAATATCATTTTCACATCATAACATCAAAAAGGTAATTTGGAGCACTCACGCACCCTGTAACATCAATCATAATATATGGGAGCTGATCCCCTATACAGCTCTCTTAAATCCAACTGCCAGAACTCACTTCCACTTAATAACCAAATCGGGGGTCCCAGCGAAGAACTCAAGCCGTGACTACCCCCCGAAGGATCGGGTCCCAGCGAAGAACTCATGCCGTGACTACCCGTCCTATCCATAGTCCACACCACATCACACGCACGCCAACGCACACACACTGCTCCAAATTACCACAATAACACACATGGCACTTTAACAATTATCAATGTAACATAAATCGTGCCTAGAGTTTAACTACATAAATATATATACATATAAGTGATGCATGGGCATGCTGAACATATAATAATATCGAAATTACAATTAAAATTAATATTTTACTCACAGACTTGACGACAATCACTGTGGTGGTTGGGCGGAGGAAGAAGGTCACTCACCCGACAATTATATTACAATTATTTAATACAATCGACTCAATACAAATAAAGAAAAGACCAATACGCCCTAAGTCGTAAAATCAGTCTCCCTATACCTAGGACCTACCCAACCTGCAAAAGGGCTCAAAATACACTTCTATACTCACAATCCATATATCCACAACTCAATCACATCACACAGCCCCTCCTGGGCCCATCAAATCAATAATCCATCACAATATGTAAAATTTCAATTTAGTCCCTATAATTGACCATTTTTGCAAAACTACCCAAATCACTCTAAAAATTCTAAAACTTTGCCTCATCCTTAGCAATATTACTAAGCTATTGCAAAAAGAATCATAATTTTCTAAGCTACCACGAATATTTTACGGATTTTTAATCCTATTTAAGCACTAGAAAATTATGTAAAAACAAGGTTTGGGTTTACCTTTGCCGATTCCGACTTCGGGAACGCAGACGCCCGACAATGGGGGCTAGCCAAAACCTCGGTCCAATTCGGGACTTTTCCAAGAGTTAAATTCACAGATCCGCATAACCGCCGAATTTCCGAATTGAGGATACCTACGAAGCCCAATAATAATATATAAAAATCGGTGTTACATTCTTCCCCTTACAAATTCGTCCTCGAATTTTACACAAGCGAATAAAGTACATGATTACACATTGAATGTATATGGTACTTGCTACGCATGTCCCGCTCGACTCCAGTGCACTCTTCCACCGCTCCTCCACAAAACCTTAACCATAGGGATCTATTTTGATCTTAGTGTCTCACTTGGTAGTCCACTATGGCTACAGTTGCTCCTCAAATGTCAAGTTCTCTTTTAGCTCTATCACATCCGTACATGAGAAGGATCTGGAATGTATTTCTGAGCATGGAGATGTGAAACACGGATGAACGTGAGAAAGGTTGGGTGGTAGCTCCAACCGGTAGGCAATCGCTCCAACTCTATCGGTAACCTCAAAAGGTCCGATATACCGAGGTGCCAACTTGCCCTTCTTTCCAAATCTCATGACTCCTTCATTGGAGAAACCTTCAGAATACATAGTCGCCACCGCAAACTCCACATCCCTCCGTCTGGGCATAACTCTTCGATTAAAGGAACTACCTCAAGTGTACCGCACTAGGTCTACATCATGCACCTTCGCTTCCCCATTTTCGTCAACACAAAGGAGACCTACACTTCCTTCCATATAGTGCCTCATAGGGTGCCATCCCTATCTTTGGAATAATCGTTGTTGTAGGCAAACTCCACCAAAGCTAGTCTCATCCCATTGACCTCCAAAATCCAAAACACTCAAGCGAAGCATGTCTTCCAGTTGTTTAGATTGTCCTTCGGACTGTCGAGGGTGGAAGGCCGTCTTGAGTTCACTGTGCCAAGTGCCTCCTGCAATTTTCTCCAAAATCGAGAAGTGAATGATATTATGGAAGCAGAACTCCATGCAATCGACTATTTCTCGAATGTAGAGTCGGGCATACCGCAACGTAATATGTGATCTTCACCGCAAGAAGTGAGCCGATTTAGTTAAGCGGTCTACAATTACCCATATCGAATCATATCCTCGCGTACGAGGCAACCACAAAATCCATAGTAATCATTTCCCACTTCCATTCTGGGATAGGGAGCTCTTGCTTCCGTGACGGTCTCGTATTCAAACTTCACCTTCGACAAGTCAAGCACTTAGACACAAAGTCTGCTATGTCTCTCTTCATGCCATTCCACCGCTATCTTTCACATCATGGTACATTTTGGTGGAACTGTGGACATTGTGTATAGTGTGCCTCTCGCATGATTTCATTCCCGAGGTTGTCCACATTGGGCACACATATCCTAGAACCTTGTACTAGGCGCTATCATTGGCAAATCCAAACTCACCACCTTCACCTTACTCTTTCTATGATCTTCATTAATTGTTGGTCTCGTGTTGGGAAACTCTAACTCTATCTCGCAAGTCCGGCCTCACCAAAAATGAGCCAACAAGACCTCATCCGAAAGATCTAGGATTAAACCTTGATCCATCAACTCATGTACTTCCGAATCAACGGTCTCTTCTCTCACAAATGTGCGCCAAACCGCTAAGATTTTCTCGCTAAAGCATCTACTACATTGGCCTTCCGTGGTACCGATGGTGCAATCATAGTCTTCCGTAAGCTCCATCCATCTCCTCTGCCTCAAGTTTAAATCCTCTTGGAAGATGTACTTCAAACTTTTATAGTCGGTGTATATCTCGCACACTTCACCATACGTAGTGTCTCCAGTTTTTAGTGCAAAGACTACACCGCCATTTCCAAATCATGGGTGAGATAGTTACGCTCATGCCTCTTCATGAAGCATAAGCCACTACTTTTCCATTCCGCATCAAAACACACCCTAGGCCAACTCAAGGCGTCACGGTGTATCCTTCACCGCTCATAGGTAGTGTTAACACGGTTAGACACTCCTTATCCTCATCATTATAACCGACTCTATCGAGCTCTCTTCCCGTCCTTTGCATCTTATCCACTTCCCTTTTCCTATTTTTGGTATTGTTGGTATCTTTTCAACCTATACTTATTCCTTAATTTTAGTCCTATCTCATCCTTACACCTTTTCCTTCAAGATGTCTATCCCATCATCAACTTTAACTTTCTTTTTATTTCTTAGTCTTATCTTGATTACTAGTTCCATTACTTCTGAATTCTAACCTTACGATTTTCTCCTACCAGACATTCTTCACCTTTTGTAACACTTATAATTAACCATAGGAAATTCGTTTTGTAACCCCTTTCCCAACTTAACTATCGAACATTATCATTCCCTACCAGCCTTAGTAGGAAATTGCTCATCTGGATGGATAGGAGCTTCAAAACTATAAGTTCCATCTGAACTAACACTACGAAATGTGTGTCATGCCTTAATTCTAAATAAGATACTTCACGTGTTTATTCTCCTTAATATAATCACATATCGCCCACAACCTTCCAAACTTCAACCTCAAATTACCCATTAGCAATAATTTCATCTATTGAAACTCATCCACAATTAGTATTTCCTCCAAATCATAGTTTAAAACATGCAAGCCTTAGTAGCTAACTCAATTTAACTCTGTCATTACTCATATTTCCTTTCATACTTAATACTAGGTATGCACTTACTGTCATTCTCATATCAGAAATTATGTATGAATTTGTGCCTACCAAACTCTCAATAACTAGGTCTCCTTGACTTCCTTATATAACCTTCTAGAACCAAAAGCACAAGCTAAACTTGAAAAGAAAGAAAATATCCTCTTATATTCAACTACACCCGATTGGCATATTATAAATTTTCACCTAAGTTTCTTGGTCTTTCTCTCCAAATTTCATCATCTCCTAGCACAATTATGCTCTACCTATAAGTTATCATCTGCATGAACCCTTTACCGTACCATTTTCCTTCTTGACATAATATTTTATAATTTATTAACTTTACTTATACTCGAACTATGATTCATATCTATCATCGTTTTTATTGTGCCCTTAACTTTTGTTGATTCTTGAAAGATTTCTCTCACTAATAAATTCTTCCAACACTAATTCCACCCTTATCTAGGGTCATTAATTTGATCCTTGAACTTTCTAGTGATTTATAACCATCCAGACTTGTCACTTTTCGTTCTACCCCTACTATTGTCCTGTCGTTATTGCTTCACTACAAAGTGATTCTGTTGATCACACTAAAAATGTTTGCCTGACATTCATAACGAACCTCTAACTACCTTCTCACTATCTTAAAAGTCTAACCTAAAACCTATGTGTCATTATCTATCATTCTTTTCCTCTCATCATACCTATTTGATCCCTTAGACTGACTTTTATTCAACTTACTGCTTACTAACTTCTCTTTCTCTACCTATTTAGGTAGTTCGCAATACCATCGCACACCTTCTAACATTTACTCATTATTATTGTATTCCATACCTCCATCACTTTTCTCACTAATGTGGTCCCATTTTGGGTTTTCCATCCTTGTCATTTTCCTTGCCAAGAATAACACTTAGCCTATCCTATATCTTAACTTTGTTCCTTTTATTATGCGCTCTTTAGGTTGTCCTTTCATTTATTTCCTTTGTCTTACCCAAAATAGAACTTGACTATTCTATCCCTGGTTCCATTCTTCTTCCTAACATAATAGCCAGATTGCTAACTATATCTTTCAGAGTCTCTATCGTGTTATCATATGTCCAGATACTATGGTTGGTCCTTTGACCACTCTAGCTAGTACTTCCACTAGCATTTAGATTATATTGCATCTGCAATCAATTGTCCAAACTTTCATTCTGCACTTTCTTTATCCATTGGCCTTCTGTGATTTATCTTCGCTAATTTATTACTCTTAACACTATTATAATTAGATTATACTATTGTTTTGAATAATTTGAATTTAGAAAGGAACTCAAAGAAATTACTCATACTTTTATTGTATGATCTCTATTCTTATCATTTAGCTTACATAATACCCTTACTACCTCGAGAACTAATTTTGCAGTAATTTTATTATTATTTTTATTATTATTATTATTTTCCATGTTTACTCAACTAGCCAAAACTTAAGATTTCGGGCACCCAAACCTGTCATCCAATTCAAAGGATTTACATCCATCATGATCTAATTATATATGATTCCTATAATGGAACTTGTATCCTCTCCAGGATACCCGAGCCAACTACTCTCTACCACACTCTACAGTCCCATCTGGGACACTATTCCATAAGTCATCATTATCAGTAATAACCTTCGATCCATTCTGAAAAGATAGGACTATATCTTAACTTGCTGCAACAAAGGTACTATATCTACCACCTTGCCAGAACCATGTCAAGTTAATGACTCTTTTATCATATCATATCTCTATAAATCATCAATTCATAGTTTCGACCTTCTCTAGGTAGTAGAGTTGTACTTTATTCCATACTGATACACACAAAGTATACTATTCTCACTCTATAAGTGTCACCTTTACTTTGCAACTAGTCCAAACCTCCGGTCCGATGGCAACTCTTGATGTAACTCTAGCTCATACTCTAGTTATCACCCAACCGTGACCTTTCAATATTCTAACTCTAGACTCTTAACCAGAGTTCCCAACTCCTCTGCAAATATAGAACTCGCTCGCATAATCGTACCAAAGCAAGCCATCTCAAACACCCTCATTATGGAGCACCATGGGGATGCACGCAACATAATAATCTCATGACAGAGCGGACATCGAGAACATTGTATAGTTACTACGATATGTCCCTAGGTCTCCTAATTTCTTATCTCTCCGAATCTTCTATTATCACAAACTTATTCTCGGTCATCTACCGATGACTACCAAGAGTGGTATCCTCATCCTTATCTAGGCAACCGATTTTTAAGACTCACTTTTATGTACTCGTGCCTTACACGAAATGGGCACACCATTTAAACCCATACTGACAAAAATATAACATTTCTTGGAGTACGTATCCTCATGATAGACCTCACATGTCTACTAACTCTATTTCACATTTCTGTGTACTCCAAGAAAATCAAGACACTAACTGAGGTAATCTTATATTTCCCAAGGTATAACGTAGAATCTAGAAACAAAGAATTACAGGAAAAGACGAAACAGAATCCTATACTCCGCATGTGACTCCTAGTAGACTCTTCCCAACACTTAGACAATTTTTCCCTAAGAATCTGGATCCTAAGCTCTGATACCACATTTGTCACGGCCCAACCTATGGGCCGGACCGGCACTAGGACCTGGGCCAGCCTAAAGCCTCCGAGGCCCGTAGTAAGCCTAACTGTTCATTAACCCAACTCTAAGGCCCATTTGGGCCCAATATCAAGAAAACAAATGGACAGAGTCCGACCATAAAATGGACTTTCCAACGGGGAGTTTTCGACTCACCCGACCTGTAAACATAATAAATACTCAATTGGGGAGCTCAGCTCACCCTCCACATACTCATAGCATCATAAAAGAAATGGGAGCTCAGCTCCCTCATCCAATCCATCAAACAGACATAGAATATTAAGTTTACAGGTCCAACATGATAATAATATTACAGACCAAATTCAAATAATTATTGCTAACACATGCGAAAATTCTAGGAGTAAATAAAATTACACAAATATTGATAAACAACCTGCGAAGTATAAAAGCAGGTTAACCTCAAAAATATCCTCCTGTGGCCTAGAAAAATATTGAACAGGAGTGAGCGTTCGACTCAGAGAGTAAAATATCAATTTTAACCATAATCTCTATAACTATCTAAAACTAATGCACCCTGTAGAGTGAAATGCAACATCAATATCATTTTCACATCATAACATCAAAAAGGTAATTTGGAGCACTCACGCACCCTATAACATCAATCATAATATATGGGAGCCGATCCTATACGACTCTCTTAAATCCAACGTGCCAAGAACTCACTTCGACTTCCACTTAATAACCAAATCGGGGGTCCCAGCGAAGAACTCAAGCCGTGACTACCCCCCGAAGGATCGGGTCCCAGAGAAGAACTCAAGCCGTGACTACCCGTCCTATCCATAGTCCACACCACATCACACGCACGCCAACGCACGCACACTGCTCCAAATTACCACAATAACACACATGGCACTTTAACAATTATCAATGTAACATAAATCGTGCCTAGAGTTTAACTACATAAATATATATACATATAAGTGATGCATGGGCATGCTGAACATATAATAATATCGAAATTACAATTAAAATTAATATTTTACTCACAGACTTGACGACAATCACCGTGGCGGTGGCGGAGGAAGAAGGTCGGCTCACTGACAATTATATTACAATTATTTAATACAATCGACTCAATACAAACAAAGAAAAGACCAATACGCCCTAAGTCGTGTTTAAAATCCGGCAGAGTCTCCCTATACCTAGGACCTACCCAACTCGCAAAGGGCTCAAAATACACTTCTATACTCACAATCCATATATCCACAACTCAATCACATCACACAGCCCCTCCTGGGCCCATCAAATCAATCATCCATCACAATATGTAAAATTTCAATTTAGTCCCTATAATTGACCATTTTTGCAAAAACTACCCAAATCAGCTCTAAAAATTCTAAAACTTTGCCCCGCGGTCCTTAGCAATATTACTAAGCTATTGCAAAAAGAATCATAATTTTCTAAGCTACCACGAATATTTTACGGATTTTTAATCCTATTTAAGCACTAAAAAATTATGTAAAAACAAGGTTCGGGTTTACCTTTGCCGATTCCGACTTCGAACGCTCGGCGCTCGACAATGGGGCTAGCCAAAACCTCGGTCCAATTCGGAGACTTTTCCTTGGCGGAAATTCACAGATCCGCATAACGAATTTCGAATTGAGGATACCTACACGAAGCCCAATAATAATATATAAAAAATCAGGGGTGTTACAAAAATGTGGTATCTTGGTGAACTTAGGTTCAATAAATTTATTATGTATTAAAAAGTCAATAATTTGAGTGAATAGTAATACAAAGACACAAAGTGTAATAACTAAATTAGTAGAGGAAATTAAGGTATGAAATTTGGAATCCATGAACTGTTCATGTCACACCCCGGCTTTGTGGGCCCCAGCTCAAGCCCCTCTATGGGTGGCCATCTTGCCGGCGTACCCCTCTAGAGGCCGGCGATGCAACTCAAATCGGTACTGTCCGCTTTGGTGGAGTTCAATCCCTTCGCCCTGCAGAGCTAGGATTCGAACCCATATCACCTCACGGGTTTGCTTCGCCTCGTACCAATTGAGCTGCAAATATGACACCCCTTACCCGTGTATAGTATACCCGAGTAAGTAATGCCACACGGTGTACTGGCACACTCTAATATACCTTACTTAATTTGTGTCATGCTTTTGAAGCTAATTTATGAAATATGATTTATTTAAGCCATTTATCGAAATTATTATTTATTTGGGGTTCCGAAAAATTTTAAAGGAAATCCGGCGGAGTACCGGCTAAAAATGGAGAAAACAGTTCTTCAGAACCTGTTTAAAAACACTTCCAAATAATTTCCAAACAATCCCAACCTCAATTTATCAATAAATTCTCAACATTAAAATCTCAACAACATTTCAATTCCAGTTCTCAATCATCCATCACATGTGATGATCACATATAAATCACAAGTAAACATTTACATTTCCATTCACAAGCACAATTTTCATAATTTACATAAACATCAATATACATTACACAAGTTTAATTACATATGAGAAAACAAAATTAAGTTACAAAATGTCAAAATGACACCTAGTGTCCTACCAATGCAGTTGAGGTGACACGGACATCGAAGATGGACTCACCGGTCTACGGGCTCACGATCGGTATCTCCAGTACCTACGCGTGGCAAAAGCAACGCGCTAAGCAATAATGCTTAGTAGTGCAATAATATAATAAAAGAAAATAGCAAGAATTTAAATGTGTAGTGAATGTATATGTTTCATTTGCTTGGTATTTGTATATTATTTACTTTGTCCACTTTTATTCATTTTCTTGCCCAAAGTAAACTACACTAGACGATCGGATCGATAACGGTAAACCGCACTGGTATCTAATACCTCGGGCCGTCACACCATCGATATGCATCACCCAGTCAAATAATCTCGTGCACAAGGCCAAGTCTCAATACAAAGTCAGAATTGATAAAAGCCATGAAATCACGGAATGGCATATTGCCATGTGCAGTACTGCTAACTGAGCCCTATTGGCATGCCAAACTATTCAAACCAATCTTGTTAGGTATACTAGGGCATTTGAAACTTTTAAATTCTTCAATTTGTGAATTTCATGTTTTTGTGTTACTATTCACCTCATTGGTCAACAAAAATGTTGACTTTTGGATAGAAAATATGTACATTGACTTTGGCACTCCCAACATACCACATTTTGTGTTTAAAACTTGTTGGCATTAAGTGTTAATACCATTTCAAGTTTAAACCAACACAAGTAGAATTTTCAGTTTTGGTGAGTCAACTTCACTGTTCCATTGGACACTGTTACTGTGGAAATTTGAAGAAATGTAAAACATGAAAGTTGTTCCTTATTTTGTCTAGTTGAATTTCCTTTTTTGAATCACTCCATTTGGAGTTTTGTAGCTCCAGATATGTCTCAAAAACCCAAGCTGGCCGGATTGCCAATCTGCAGAAATTACCATATCTACAGTAACATGAACAGTGACTGCCACTGCCATTTGGGTTAGGTTCTGGCCATAATTTGGGGTAGGTTTCTTCATGAAAGTTGTTTGTCTATGTCTTAACTTGTTGCTGTAAAATTTTCAGGTCAATTGAGCATATCTACAGTGAGTTATGGCCAAATGAACAGTTGGTCAATTCTGCAGAATCAGTGTAGGGTGTCCGGATTGGGGCCAAGTTTTGGTCCTCTTGCTTTGGTCTTTTGGGCATGGTTTATTCAGCAAAAATGTGCCATTATAAGCCTAGTTTCATGTCCAATTGGCCAAACACCAATTGGACCAACACAGCCAAAGTTATGGCTGTGTAATTAGACTGAAATCTCAGTCCATTGCTGCTGTCCTAGGGCAGATTTCACCTTCACTTTACCATACTATTTTTCAGTTCTAATTATTGTCAACTTACCTAAAATGGTCACTAATTGACCATTAAAATGTGCTCTAACAATTTCCCAAGCCAAGCCAATTTTTCACTCTTCAAAACCCTAGTTCCATTATAGGTTTTCACAACACCTTAATTATTAGCTCCTTCAATAATCACATACACACATGGTTTAAACTTGATCTATAGCCCACTTTAAGTACATCAAAACAATCAAAATAATTCCTTCACAAGGGCTGCCAAAAATTCATAGTATGTGTACACAAAATTCTTGTTCATTTTAGTTACAATTCTTACTCAATTTAAGTTGCAAATCATGAAAAAAAAGAGTTTTAAGTATCTAATGCACTAACCTTGATTAGGGCAGATTTTTCCCAAGCAATTCCTTCACTTTCTTGGCTTTTCTTGGCTGCCAAACACTCCAACAAGGTGTGGGGGTAATTTTTATTGAAGGGATCTAGGGTTTTTGGTGCAAGATAAGCAAGGTTTCAAAGCTTGAAAGCTTGAACTATGGTGGAAACCCTCTCTTTTCTCTCTCTACGTTTTTGGCTGGTTTTGGGGAAGGAGATGGCTGCTGGATCTTTGATGAATTTAGTCTTCAATTTGTCTCTTTATTAGTTAGTCAAATAAGGGCTTAATTGTGATTGGTTGGTAATTATAAATGACATCACCATGATGTCATAAATAGCCCTTTTTCCTCAATTTCTTTTCTTTCCTCCACTACTCAATTTCAATTTAATTTCTAGTAATGTTTATTCATATTTTATGTCATATTAATTATTTACTCAACTGGAAAAGTCGGCCAAAAATCACCTCTGAAGGCGAAATGATCAAAATGCCCTCCGTTTGGCTTAACGGGTCAAAATTGTCTGTACCGATTGAAAAATTTTTCTAGGTATTTTCTTGGCATTCTAATGCCATGGGAACCTCAATAACCCTTCTCTGGAGTCCCAAAAATTATTTTATAATTTTTCTCCCGGGTCTAGGGCTCCTCGTTGCGAGAACCGCAACTTCCCTCTGGTTACCCATCGCTTGGGCACCGCTTAACTCGGTTGTATTTTATTCCTAAAATTTTTACTAAATTTTTTTTATTAATATTTGAGTTAATTATGGTTCCTGACTTTAGTTTAAATATTTTTCCGGACATTCTTGCTGTCCAGACCGACACCGGTCACCGGAACAGTAGGATGTACGGAGTAGTTACCAGGAGGGTGTTACAGTTCATGGATTACTTGGAATAGAAAAAGTAATTTACCTAAATGACTTAATGAACATTTAAGTTATGTGAATATATAATTAAGATTTGTATTCCCATTACTAGTAGGTTTAATAAAACATGAGTGATACCACTTGAATATGAAATGAAATTAACCTAGATGGATTATTGAGACTTATACTCCCAACACCAATGGAGTTCATAATATATTAGCAATACAACTTGAAGTATGAAATGTACTTTACATGAATAGATTGTTGAATGAATAAATGTGATAAAAGTTTCATTTGGGATTTAGGTTCCCATCAAGAGAGAAAGGAAAGATGTTTTGAATGTGAATGGTACATGAGATTAAATGAATGTGAATTGTAATTAGTATGAATATTACGATGAATGCATAAATCACCTAGAAATGTGAATTTGAAAATTATGTTTCCATTATAAACTAAATTAGAATGCTATAAAATATATAAACGAAAAATATAATGAAATGATGAAACATATAAACTCTTAATGGTACTATATGCCCATGTATTGCCTAGACATGTGTGTCAGATTGGATAGATTGGCATGCCAATAGGGTATTGTTTTAGCAGTACTGCGAAAGGCTTTATGCCCGCACTCATGGTTTTATGCCCGCATTCATGGCTTTATATCAACATTCATGGCTTTTATGCCCGATTATGTGTTATCATAGCTTTTTAGCCATACTGATTGCATACGTGGTTGACGTTTTGAGTCCCATGGTATGACGGCTCGAGGCACCGTAGTGTCCAGTGCCAACGACCCGTTATCCAGTTTAGTCAGCTTGTCATAGGTTACCTGGGCAGAAAAATTTATTGAGATAAGTTGAAAATATTAGAAACTAAATAAATCAGTGAGAAAAATCCAAAAGGTATTAAACTAGTATTAAGAATTTAATTATTACGAAATGATCCACAACACATAGAAAAGAAGAAGAGAGTAAATGAAAGACTAGCAAAATAAGCATAACGTAAGTAATTATTAGGAATGCATCCTCCATAATAAAATAAACATAAACTAAATATTTAGATTTATTTGCACATTATATAAATGATTATTGTAAACTTATGACAAAAGAGATTCTAGAGAGCAACATAAATGACGAAAAATATATTGTATGGCAAATTTTATATGAATCCAGTAAAATTCTTGAGTATAGAAAATATGCTCCAATTATTTTTATTTGTATACATTATTTCTTTTTATATTATTGCACCACTAAGCAGCAATGCTTAGCGCGATGGATTTGTTTCCTCGCCCAGGTATTGAAGTTAAAGTCCAGCGAATACTAAACAGAGATTTTGGAGTTTTGATCTGCAGAAGTTTCTGAAGTATTCAAGGTTGTCACCTCCTCAGCAATGCATATAGATAGGGCCCATATAGGTCATATTATGTATTTTGTACATTATAATTAGTTATTATGTTGAAATGTAAATTATGGAATTGTAATTAATTTGTATATCATATAAATTATGAATTTATGTAATCAGTCTGTAAATCATGTAAATTAATGAAACTTGAGAATTTATATATATAAATTGTGCATGAATGGAAATGCATGGAAATGAATATGAAATTGAGATATATGAATGAGACGTGAATTACAAGAATTGAAAGTGAGATGAATATGATGAGCATAAATGATATTTTTATTGTGAAAATATTGTTGAATTTTCAAACAGGTGAATAGTAAAACACATCAAACGATAATAAAATTGTAACAGCCCAATCCATCTCCAGTCAGTATTGTCTGCTTTGGCCCGTGGGCCTCACGGGTTTGTCCCTTGGGAGGTTTCATTCCCAAAAGCGCACTGACCAGGTGAGGAAGGCTCCCACATATATGGCCCAAATCTTTCCTTCCCGTTTCCGATGTGGGACACGAATCCACCCCAGTGCGTAGCTGGTTGAGCAAGCACGTCCCAACCCCATCCCTGGGTCGTGACAAGCCCACCAGCTTCTGCCTGGTGCGTCCTCGCACAACACACCGTACTAGAGGGAGTCCAGCTCTAATACCACAATGTAACAGCCCAATCCATCTCCAGTCAGTATTGTCCGCTTTAGCCCGTGGGCCTTACGGGTTTGTCCCTTGGGAGGTTTCATTCCCAAAAGTGCGCTGACCAGGTGAGGAAGGCTCCCACATATATGGCCCAAATCTTTCCTTCCCGTTTTCGATGTGGGACACGAATCCACCCCAGTGCGTAGCTGGTTGAGCAAGCACATCCCAACCCCATCCCTGGGTCATGATAAAAATAGGGGAAACTTTCTTAGTTTCTCCATTGAAAAATAATCAATATTAAATATAATGAGAACAAAATTTTTAAAGAAATAAAGTAAGATAAGTTAGGGTGCTCCGGCACCAAATGTAGCACGCCTTGCTCGACTACACTGTAGTCGGGTGAGGGGTGTCACAATATAATACCTGCATCTAATAGTTTTAAAATTTCCTTTTTCACTACTTCTTTCATGTTTGGGTTAAGTCTTCTTTGATGTTCAATAGTGGGTTTACTATTTTCTTCCATAGGTATCCTATGCATGCAAATGGAAGGATGAATCCCTTTCAGGTCTGCTATTTTATACCCTATGCTCTTGTTACGTGTCCTAAGCACTCTTAGCAATTTTCTCTCTTCTATTTCAGATAGGCTGGCATTAACAATAACAGGATATTCAGAATTTGAGTCCAGGAATGCGTACCTTAGCGTAGAGGGGAGAGGTTTGAGTTTTACTTGTTCAGAAATTTTCTTCAGATTGCTTTTGGTTTGTTCCTCCTTCAGCTCCTCTACCTTGAAAGCTTGAGCCAGGGGTAGGAGTGGATGAGTTGCTAAATATTGTGCACAAGTTGCTATTTCTGTGTTCTCATCATTCACTGTGTGGCTGTGCACAATGCATGCTTCAAGGGGATCTTCAGGATGGGTCTTATGAAATTCTTCCTCAACTTGCTTGTCAACTATGTCAACTCTAAGGCATTCATCAGGTTCGAATTTGTGCTTCATTGTGTTAAACAAGTTGAATTCCACTTCTTCATCCCCTACTTTGAGAGTTAGTCGCTCGTTTTTGACATCTATGATTGCTTCGGCGGTTGATAAGAAAGGTCTTCCCAAGATAATGGGGATTTGAACATCCTCTTCCATCTTAAGGACAACAAAATCAACTGGAATAAAGAATTTGCCCACCTTGATAGGAATGTTCTCAAGTATTCCCATAGGATATTTAATGGACCGGTCAACTAATTGCAATGAAATTGTTGTGGGTTTTAGTTCTCTGACTTCTAGCTTTTGGCATATTGATAGACGCATTAAACTCACACTTGCCCCAAGGTCGCAGAGGGCCTTGTCTATTTTCTTGTCACCAATAAGACAAGGTATGGAGAAGCTTCCTGGATCCTTCAGCATTGGACGCAGTTTGTTTTGCAATATGGCGCTGCATTCCTCTGTTAAAGCAACAGTCTCATAGTCTTCCAGCTTTCTTTTCTTTGACAGAATTTCCCTAAGGAATTTAGTGTAGGATGGCATCTGAGAGAGTGCTTTAGTGAAGGGAATATTGATATAAAGTTTCTGTAAAACTTCTAAAAACTTTCCAAACTGCTTATCCAATTTGGCTTTCTGGAATATCTGAGGAAAAGGTAGAGGAGGCTGATATGGCTCTGGTAGCTTCTTTTTCTTCCCAGTTTCCTCCTCCTGATCCTTCTTGGCTTTTTCCTCTTTCTTCTCTGTTTGGCTTTCAGATTTTTCAAAGGTTTCCCCTGTTGGCACTTCCTCTGATTGTTCTAAAATTCTTCCACTTCTCAATGTAGCTGCCTTACAATGCTCCTTTGGGTTCATCTTTGGTTGACTAGGCAGTTTACCAGCAGCCTTGCTTGAAGAGGTTGCTTGTTGAGTAATTTGATTTTCAAGCATCTTGTTGTGGGTGGCAAGTTGGTCCATTTTGGTAGCTAGTTGTTTGATCATTTCATTTTGTTATTGCTGGTTTGCTAAGAAGCTTTCCATCATGGATTCCATAGTTGACCTTAATTCATACTGTTGGTTCTGAGGGAGTGGCGATGGCTGTGTAGGGTTTTGTCCCTTGTTCTAAAATCCAGTGGGTGCAGATGGTCTGTACCCTTGCTGTTTGTTTATTGGTTGATTCTGAGAATTTGACCATAAGAAATTTGGGTGGTTCCTCCATCCAGGGTTGTATGTGTTTGAATATGGGATGTGGGGCTGTCTTTGGTTAAAGTTTCCTCCATTATTCACATAGTTCATCTGTTTTGTGGGGAGTTCATTGAAGCTATTGTACTTTGGACTCATGTATCCTCCTCATAGCTGTCATCATGTTGACTATTCATCATTATAGCATTGGCCTGCATTTTATCAAGCCTCTTTTTGAGCTGGTCAAATTAAGCATTTATCATGCTTAGGGCATCCACTTCTAGGATTCCTGCTATTCTCTTTATATTTCCCCTTTCATTCGACCACTCATAGTTATGATATGCGACCCTCTCCAGAAGTTTAAGTGCTTGATCCACTATTTTCTCCATCAGGTCACCTTCTACTGCTGAATCTACTGTGCTCCTTGTAGAGGGCAGTAGCCCATTATAGAAGTTCTGAACCAGGAGCCAATCTTCTATGCCATGGTGCGGGCATTCTCTCTGTATGTCCTTATATCTCTCCCATGCATCATTGAGTGATTCACCTTCCCTTTGCCTAAAGGTGTTGAGTTCAACTGTCAACTTTGCAGTCTTCACAAGTGGGAAGTACCTTGCTAGAAAAGCTTGTGAGAGGTCCTCTCATGTGATTAATGTTCCAGCTGGTTGAGAAAGTAACCACTTCCTTGCTCTATCTTAAAGGGAAAATGGAAATGCTTTGAGTCTTATAGCTTGATCAGAGACCCCATTCATCTTGAATGTGTCACAAAGGGCAAAAAAGCACTGGAGGTGGTAGTGTGGATCTTCTATTGGTGAACCCCCAAATTGGGTCTGTTGAATCATCTAGAGCTATGCCTGTTTTACTTCAAAATTGTTGGTATCCACTGTGGGTCTTGTAACACTAGGTTGGAATCCTTGTATGGAGGGAGCTCCGTAGTCTTTCAAGAGTCTGGGCCTGTTGTTGTTATCGTTGGCCATATTTGGAATATTTAGATTCCCTTGATCTTGTCCTTCATGTTTCCTCTCCCTCCTGATAGTTCTTAGAGTTCTGTCTATCTCTGGATCCAAATCAAAGACTTCTTCCTCTGGTCTTGTTTTGGTCATGTACCAAACCAATCACCTGAGAAAGAATAAGAAAATAAAACAATTTAAGCAAAACTAAATAATAAATGAAATTGCCTAAATCAACTAAATTACTTATCACCTAATTACTAATATTAAAATTCCCCAGCAACGGCGCCAAAACCTTGTTTGCTGGTTTTTAAACCACCGCAAGTGCACGGATCACTAACAAGTAACAAAGTGATGAGTGAAGTATCATTCCCGTGAGGAATTTAATTAGCAAGTACCAGGCTACACGGCAATTTTGACTATTTAGGCTACCGAATATGGATGAGAATGATTTAAACTTATTTTAGATGCTGAAAGTAATCTTTGAATTAAACTATTTATAAAAGTAATTCTAGAATTAAGATTTCACACTACAATTTTACTATAGATTTTAATCTTGTCTATTCATCGGATTGAGAATAATTACTTTGATGGAAATTAATCTTGGGATATCCTAAGTCCTCTCTCAAGACACTTAAGGTGTATTTTAATTAACCTAAACCCTACTTTCATGGTGATTAAATTAATTAAAACCCTTTAAGATCTGTGATTAATTTTGGAATTCCACAAAGGTACCAGCCTATCTCTAGGTCAGATTTCCTAGGTTCAAGATCTCGATTTTCTAATATTAATCTTCACCTTTCATTCCTTCAATTAATATATGCAATCAATACTAAGTGGGTACCAACACATAGCATACATTAAGATCACAAGAAGTAGAATCAAAGAACTAAACTCAAATCTAATAAATAAAACTCAATATTTATCTATAATAATAATTGCAAATGTTACTCTCCTAATTCCAGAATAAAGAAATTACTCACTCATGGTGAGTTCAACAAACATGAAGGAAATAAAATAACAGAACATAAAGAGTCCTTTTAGAGATATAGAACAAAAGAACCGAAGAGGAATGACTGTAGTCTCGATCCTTGAGGGACTTCAGTTGAGGATTTCCCTTTTGTGCTGGTGTTCTACTCTTTAAGATGACTGTAGAGAATACAAGCATGAAAAATGAAAAACCCTTCTAAAAACTTCGAAAAGCTCTCCAAAAAGGTTGAACTCCAAAAGAAAGCCCTCTCGTTGTCATTTTCTGCTTCTATTTATAATAGCTGGTCTAGGGTTAGGTCTTTAGAATCCTAAAAGCACTAGGAGTCTGTTTTGAGTGTGTAAACAAGAGCTAGAATTTGGATTAGGAAACTGGCTGCTGCATAGTACACAGCCTGTGTGTCACTACACGGCCTAGAGCCATGTAACTTACTAGAGCTAAATGGTTGCGTTTTGCTTTGGCACAAGAGTTTACACTAGTTCGCGCTGGGTACATGGGTCTAGTTATATGGCCCGTGTACTTCTGTTTTTTGGAGAATTCTTCAAGCTTGTGTACTTACACGGGTCTCCATAGCTTACACGAGTCTGATTACATGACCCATGTACTTCTGCTTCTTCTTTGGCTTTTCTGGCTTTCTTCTGGCAGTAGGTTAT
Organism: Hevea brasiliensis; assembly: GCF_030052815.1. NCBI lineage: Eukaryota > Viridiplantae > Streptophyta > Magnoliopsida > Malpighiales > Euphorbiaceae > Hevea > Hevea brasiliensis. The sequence continues at coordinate 36,917,513 of NC_079498.1, read as the reverse complement.
ATGGGTCTATGGCTTTTCTTACATGATCCATGTACTTTGTATCCGTAATTTTTCTCAATCCTTTGACCTTTCTAAGTTTCCTTCCGCACTCCTATGCTCTTGAACTTCACCCAAATACCTGAAATAGTGCAGAAAACATGGAATTTAGAGCTTGGCAATGGGATTTACAGAAGTTAATGAAATTAATGGTTATGCATGAGATTACTATTCTAAATGCTATGAAATATTATACAAATGTACTTAAAAACATCTATATAATACAAGTGTATCAGCTTCCTTCAGAACTGAGAAGTGAACTCAGGCCCCCTGTCAGATATTATGGATGCAAAAACTCCATGTAATCTGATTATTTCACGAATATAGAGTCGGGTGCATTGGGCAATAGAATAGGTGGTCTACACAGGTAAGAAGTGAGCCAACTTAGTTAAATGATCCATAATTACCCATATAGAATCATGTCCTCATGTGGTACAAGGTAACCCAATCACGAAGTCCATAGTAATCATTTCCCACTTTCACTCTGGAATGGGAATCTCTTACAACTTCTCTGACGACCTCTGATGTTCAAACTTCGCCTCCTGATAAGTCAAGCTCTTGGACTCAAAATCTACTATATCTCTCTTCATGCCATTCCACCAGTACCTTTCTTTCACATCATAATACATCACGGTGGATCCTGAGTGAACACTGTAGGGTATATAGTGTGCCTCTTATATGATATCATTCCTGAGATTATCCACATTTGGCACACATATCCTGGATCCTTGTATAAGGGCATCATCTACATTAAATCCAAATTCACAATTTTTCTCCTACTGTACGCTTTCTATATTCTACATCAATTGTGGGTCTCTATGTTAAGAAACCCTAATCCTGTCTTGTAGATCCGGCCCTACTCTAAAATGTGCCAAAAGTGCACCTGAATCTGTTATGGCCAAGATCAAACCTTGATCCATCAACTCATGCAACTCTCAAATCAACGGTCTCCTTTCTGCCGAAATATGTGTCAAGCTGCCAGAAGATTTCCTGCTCAAGGCATCTACCACTCCGTTCGCCTTATTGGGGTGGTACTGGATGGTATAGTCATAATCTTTCATTACTCCATCTATCTCCTCTACCTTAAATTTAAGTCTCTCTGTTGGAAAATGTACTTTAAGATTTTACGGTCGATGTATATCTCGCACATCTCACCATACAGATAGTGTATATAGATTTTTAATGCATAAACTATAGCTGCCATCTCCAGATCATGAGTAGGTAGTTTTGCTTGTGCCTCTTTAATTGCTTTAAAGCAGCTACTACTTTACCGTGCTACATTAAAACACACCCCAACCCAACTCTGGAAGCATCACAATGCATTATATACCCTTTTCCACTCATCGACAAGGTCAACACTGGAGTTGTAGTTAAACATTCCTTAAGCTTTTGAAAGTTCTTCTCACACTCTTCTGACCAAACAAACGGGACATTCTTTCGAGTCAACCAGGTTTAGAGGAATTGCTATTCTGGAAAAATTCTGCACAAAATGCCTATAGTAGCCTATTATACTTAGAAAACTCTGTATCTCAGTGACTATAGTAGACCTAAGCCAATCAGTTACTATTTTAATTTTCTTAGGATCCACCTGAATACCTTCACTAAAGGCCACATGTCCCAAGAATGAAACACTCTTCAGCCAGAACTCACACTTTAAAAAAACTTAGCATACAGCTGATGCTCCCTCATAGTCTGCATAGATGATTAATAACACTTTACTTATATCTGCCCTTGCTATAGCACACTAAATACCATCCAATTATCAAGCATTCTTTATACCATCTATCGACATCAAAAAGTGAACTGGGTCTCTCTCCTGACTTGATAAAAGTTTAAGTATTCTCAAGCTACCCAATCAACACCACTTATCATATCCTACTCCTTTCCTGAAAAAGGAGTTTCTTGATTTTTGCTTGAGACTTCTTACTATCTGACTTACTTTCTGACACACTGGCACTTGAATCAAAGCTCCATCGCTCCGTCAACCTGCCAATTTACCATAACTCATTCTAAACGTCCCTTAGTGTTCCTCTCATACCATTCCTTTTGTCTTTCCTCACCTTATGGCTTTTCCTTTGAAAATATTCATCCCATCAATGTTAACTTTAACCTTTTTATTGATTCATAATTCTAGCTTGATTTGCTAATTTCATTACTTCCAAAATTCTAACTCTGCAATTGGTTTCCACTAGCACATACAACATATAGTATCATACTATAGCACTAGCCTACAACTCATATTATGGAACTTAAGCAATCCACCATGGATGATTCTTCCTGTATCTCCTTCCTAACATGTCCATCAAAACATTTTTGTTTTATACTATTCTTTATAGGGAATTACCCTTCATGGTTAGATAGGTATCCTTGAACCTATAGGCCCTACCTATACTAACATGGCAATGAAAAAAGTGTGTTGTACCATAATCCCAGACAAGATATGTCACGTATTCATTCTCCTTGATATAGCCACATCTCTTGATCATCTTCATTCTTGACATTATATATGCATTTACCATCATTTTTGCCTCAGGAGGCTGTGTACGTACTAATGCCTATCAAATTCTTAATTGATTGGTCACATTGACACAACCTTCCTTCTTAACACCATTTCCTAGAATCAAAACATGAGCTAATTTGAAAAGAAGGAGAAATCTTCTCTTACAGTTTATAATACTCTAGTGTTTAATAAACAATGTTTAGCTCATACCTCTTAGTCTCCCTTTTCAATTCCATCATTTCTTTATAATTATTGTTATTTATTACAAGATATCAGTTGTATCTACCCTTTGTTGTACTGTTGTCCTACCTGACATATATTCTTAGAATTTACAATTTCCTTTTTACTCTCCATTTATCCTCCATACTTATAATTATTTGCCCAATGCGCCTTATACTTGGTTATATTCTGGAAGATAAAGCACTAACATATTCTTTCAGATCTACTCTAATCTTACCAAAAATCACTCCTCTAATCCATGTACTTCTCAATATTTTATAATTACATCTATACCTATCTTGTTCTATCTTGACTTTTACTAGCATTTTGCTACATATTATCATACTATTATTCATGTTTTCTTACATAATTATCTTGTTGGTCACATCAAAAATATTTGTCTAACTCCAATTACAGAATCTAAGTCTCACCATCCTGAATTCTAACGTTAAACCTCTGTGCCATTATCTCTCATTTTTTTTTCTCCCATCAGGTATATTCAAATCCATTAGGCTGAGTTTTATTCAACTTACTACCTACTGACTTCACTTCTTTGTTTGTTAAGATTGTTTGAGTTGCCATTGCACACCCTCAGGTTACTATCTACTTTGGTTACCTACCTCACCTAGCTTCCCTCATACCATTAACACTCAAAAGGTCCTTATCCCATTGCCTCTTATTCTACCTTGGGGACAGAAAATAGATAAAATTTATTCCAGATCCCTCAACTCTGACATGTTCTAGTTCCTAACATTGTATCAACTATGACCTGCTCTGAACTTTACACTTCTAGTCCTATACCATGACAAACGTCCTCCTTAATGTCATTCTTTTCTAAGCTCTCTATCCTTATTATTTTGTTTATCTTGTTAACTTTCCTAGAACTGCACTTTGCCTCCTCTATATCATAACTCTACTCTTCCTAATCTTGTCCTATTCTTGGCTATTTGGTTTGCTCTTTAATTCATCTCTTTTATCTTACCTAAAATAGAACTTTAATTACTTTATTCCCTAGTTCCATTCTTCTTCTTAACCTAATAGCTATGCTAGATAACTATACTTTTTAGTGTCTTTACTAGGTCATCTTCACCTTTTTACTACTCAGAATTGATCTTTTGACCACTCTGATTAGCACTTTCACTGTCATTCGAATTTCTCTCCTGTTATATCTAAAACCAACTATCCAAATTTTCATTTCTATAATTCGTTTTATCTACTAACATTCTATGACTTATTCTCACTGACTTGCAGTCATTGTCATTTCCTCTGCTTAGCTACAAACTACCCTTTAATACCTTAAGGAGTGAATCTACAGGATCCCCTTTTTCCCTTATTACTCCAAAGCTCTGTATCTATCATGATTTGATCTCTTATGATCCTTACAATGAAAATTATACTCTCCCTAAAGGGGGGTACCTGAGCCACTATTTCCTATTACACTACAGTCCCATTTAGGACATAATTCCACAGATCATTATATTAGTGGTACTCTTTTATCTCTCTTAAGAAGACATTACCATACTCTATAGCATAACTGATTATAAGAGAGGTATTACCTTTACTGCATTATCATAACTATATAAGGCTATTTGCTTTCTTTTTATATTTTAAACTTTCCTAGAATGTCACTTCGCAGGCTACAAATATTATTCATAAGCTCCAGTCTCCTTTAGGGAGTAGAGCCGTACTTATGCTCCATTGTCACACAAAGGAGGTGTTATCTTCATTAAACTTTAGGCAATAAGTCCACTGTAACACTAATACTGCCAATAATCTCATATCGGAGACCAGATGATCCCACTAAATAGGTTTCATCATTACACTGCAACCATACTAAAAACCTCTAGTCTTGTGCCACTTATGCTATAACTCTATGCTCAAGTTAGGATAACTGAGTCACTGACTCTAGTTATCGACCAACTGCAACCTTTAATATCCTATCTCAAGGGTCCTAAACCTTAACTAAGAGTTTCTAACTCTTTTGTAAAAATAGAACTCTGTTTTGGCATAGCTGTACCAAAATGGAGACTGTCAGTAAACAACCTCATCCTGGAGCACCACAAGGAAGCACGCAGCTTTACACAATAATCCCATATCGATATTGTAATCTATAGCTTACAGTACAAACATTGAGAATATTGTTTAGTTACTACAGTACATCCCAATAAACTAGGTTCCTTAATCTCTTATCTCTTTTGAATCCACTAATATCATAAACTTACTATGACTGGGCTATTCATTGATGACTACCAGTAGTGGTACCCTCACTCCCATCTAAAGCAACTATACTGCCAAAAATCACCTTTATGTCCTCGTGCCTTGTACCAGATAGGCACGCCACTTAAACCCATACTGACAGAAACATAGCATTTCTTAGAGTACATATCCTTATGGCAGACCTCAATATGTCTGCTAACTCTATTTCACATCTTTATGTACTCCACGAAAATCAAGACACTAACTAAAGCAGTCTTACATTACCCGAGGTATAACGCAGAAGCTAAAAACAAGGAGTTATAGAAGAAGAAGAAATAGAATCCTATACTCCGCATGTGACCTTCTAACAAGACTCCTTTTACACTCCCAATTATACTCTTTCCCATGAATCTAGAGCCTAAGCTCTGATACCAATATTGTCACGACCCAAATTATGGGTCGAATCGATACTAGGACTTGGGTCAGCATAAGACCCCCAAAGCTCGTAATAAGCCTAAACTATTCCTTAGCCCAACTTAAAAGCCCACATTCAAGCCCATTTCAAGAAACCAACCGGACAGTGTCCGGCCATAACCTACACCATCCAACAGGGAGTTATCTCAATAAAAATACATTTAGGGAGCTCAACTCACCCATACAATTATCCAAAAATTAAAATAAAATCATGTGGCAACTCAGCTCGCTCATCCAAACCATAAGCCCAACCCATTCAACAATACATGCATCATATGAAGTTTACAATTTCCAAATACATAATCTTTATAATCCCAAATCAAATTAAATATTTTTTAGCACATGCTGAGGTCGAGAATTCAAATTTAACAATACAAAATACGAAAATAACAGCTAGTAGACCTATGAAGTAGGAAGTAGGTTAAACATAAGGATAAGCTCTCTTATACCCTAGAAAAATGGGTGAACAGGAGTGAGCATTTGACTCATAGAGTGAAATATTGATTTTACATATAATTTCTATAACTACCTAGTCTTGTGCATCCCTAAGAATGAATGCAACACCTTCAAAATGCAACACCTTCACACAGTTCAAACAGGTCACGTCATAATCACACCAAAAGCAATCTGGAGCACTCACACACCCGTGTGTCACATCCACACACACACACACACATACACACACACATATATATATATGGGAGCTAATCCCCTATATAACTCTCTTAGTTCTAACCTCTGCCAGGGAGATCAACTCAAAGCCGTGCCTACCCTGACTTATCCATAAAAAGGATCGGGTCCTAGTGAGTTAAGCTCCAACTGGGTCTACCCATCCTATCCATATCCATATACACACCACGTACACGCCTACTCACACACACAGCTCCAAATTGTCATAAAACAACAATCACAGCAATATCATTAAGAACAAATGCAATATAAAGCGTGCCTAATATTTACTACATACATATATGTATAAGTGATGCATGAACATGCTTTAAATATAATAATATTGAAATTATAACTAAAATCAATATCTACTCACAGAGAGGATGACTCGACTACAGCTAGTCCGACTGGATAGAAGAAGATTGGCTGGCACCGTTCCCCTATACATATACACTAACGTCTATCAATTAAGACAGAATTAACCAATTAATTTAATCTATAAAAGCAAGAATAAATCCTAAGGTATTATCGAAATTTTGATAGAGTTTCCCTTGTAAATAGACCTAACCCCGTGCATGAAAATTCAACAAAACACAGCACACAGGGCCTTAAGCCCACAATAGCAACAACATTATACGGCCCCTCCTGGGCCTGCCAAAGCAGATAATACTCAAGTGACTACATAAAATAATTATTTAAAAATTCTGGATATTAAATATATATATATACAAACCAGATAATACTCAAATAACTACACAAAATAATTATTTAAAATAGTCAAGTGACTATATATATATATATATATATATATATATATATATATATATATATATATATATATATATATATATATAGAAATTAGGCTTTTGCTCGCGCGTTGCATAAGTATAATCACTTTTAAAAATTACTTATAAAAAATTTTGAAAATATAAAGAAAATAAATATGAAAAATAAATATAAATTAAAAATGAATATAAAAAATAATTAACAAGATAGCAATAAAATTTATATAGATAAATTCTTATTAAAATGAAGATTACCTTAGTAATATTTGTGCAAATTGTTCATATTTTTTTCCTAATACTTTGGTTACTAAAATATCATTTAGTAGGTTTGAGATAAAATCTTAATTGGACATTGTATCTTCTACTAGAAAGGTAACTAATTAATTTGATTTTTTTTTCCGTATTACATTTGTTTATATAATTTATAACTATGATTTTTAGTTTTTTTTAATATTAATTAAATTGTAACTATTGTCATAATTTTTTTATTAAATGTTTTATAGGTCTGTCAGTATTTATATGTTACTACATGTCATAGATTGATGTTGTAAAATTATTAGGAAATAGAGACAAAATGGACAAATAAGAAAAATTCTAATATAGTGCCACTTGTCACTTATTGGTGAAATTTATTTTGAGAACAATTTTATTATACTTACATAAATAAATAGAGAGGATGCTATTGAAAATAAAAACCAGATGGGGAGCATGAAATTGTCATAATTCTGAAGAAAAAAGAAAAATTTTAATAGTTAGTTGCAACAAGTTTCTCTCTTTCTATGTTTTAAATTGATGGCCACTACAAAAAAACAATCAGTTTTGTAATCAATTATTACAATCGACTGAAATCGGTTGCTAATAGCAACCAATTTTATAACTAATTTTTTATTTAATTTTTTTAAATAAAATAATTAATTTTAAAAATTTAGCAATCGATTCAAGAATCAATTGCTAAATCAATTGTTATTAATAATCGATTTATAATTGGTTGCTAAAATCGGTTGCTATTGCTAAAATCGATTACTATTAGCAATCGATTTATAATTGTTGTTAAATCAGTTGCTAATTAATATTAGAAAAACCTTAAATATATGATTAGTAACTGAAATCAGTTACTATTAGCAACGGATTAAGAAATTAGCTACTAAAATCTGTTGCTAATAGCAACTGATTTTAAAATTGGTTGCTAAAAATAACCAATTTAGGGACTCAGTTGCTAAATTAAAAAAGTATTTTAATTGGCTCTAAAATTAGCAACTGATTTGCAATCAGTTGCAAAAATCGATTGCTAAGATAAGTTGTTATTTAGAACTGATTCCTTGTCGATTACTAACAGCAATTGATTTTTTTCCCTAAAAATTTATACCCAATTTTTTTTTGTTTGCAACCAATTTGAGAATTGGTTGTTAATTGTAACAGATTTTTACAACTGATTAAAATCGGTTGCCAATTTTGTAATCGATTTTTTCATCCAAAAATTCCTGCTAAATTTTTTGATTTTCTTTTTTGTTTTGTAATCGATTTGCGAATCGATTGCTAATAGTAATCGATTTTTGAAACTAATTAAAATTGCTCGTTATTAGCAATTGATTTCCCTCCCCACTCCAAAATTCCTGCCCATTTTTTTTATTTTAATTTGCAACTAATTTGCAAATTAATTACTAATAACAATTGATTTTTGAAACCGATTTTTTTCCCGAAAAATGTTCGCCCATTTTTTTTTTTAATTTGCAATCGATTGTGAATTGGTTACTAATAACAATTGATTTTTGTAACTAATTTCTCAATTGATTATGAATTAGTTGTAAAATTTTCTTCCCAAAAATTCTTGCCTAATTTTTAAAAGAAGTTAGCAATCAATAATTGGTTGCTAAAAATGATTGCTAATTCACTTACATAAACCACAACTCATTTTCTTTTCCTGTTATTCATATTCTTCCCCACTGCTCATTTTTTTTTCCTCTCTTTCTTCTCTTTTCTCTCATTTTCTTTATATTTTTTAATCTCATATATTTTATTCATTATCTTTTCCTTTCTAACATATTTTTTTTCATTATCTTTTTTTTCTCATCTATTTTTTTCATCTTTTTTTCTCATCTATTTTCTTCATCATTTTCTTTCGTATATATTTTCTTCTTTCCCATCTTTTTCATTTAATTTATTTTTCTTTTACATAAAATAAAAATTTTGGTGCAAATATATTTTTTGTAGTATTAATTTTTAGTAATTTTCTTTATATATATATATATATATATATGTTAATATTTTTTCAATAATTTATCTTATAAATACTTTTTCATATTTAATTTTTTGTTAATTGTAATGACCCAAACCATGAGCTGTTACCAGCATTAGGGATCGGGTCAGCTTAAGGCTGCTGAAAACCTTAGCTTGCTTGAAACCTATGAAACATACATACATTTCTGCATCTCACCATTTCAACATACATCAAACCATTATACCTTAGTCTTTTCATCTATACATAAGTATTCATAACATAATAATAGTTCATAATTTAAACCTTAACATGCATAAGATCCAAAATGTAATGGTTCCACATGCATACCCTCAAAAGGGGTAACACAATATATACATCATCATACATAAGGAATTATTATATTTTTCCAATTTCCTTTAATCATTAGCACAATATTATCTATTTATAAATTGCATATCCATTTACCCATACATCATACATAAGGAAAGGCTAAGGCTACTCCTAATGCTCTCTCTTCAAAGAACTCTTCTAGTTCTGTAACCCTGCACCTGAGGGTTTGGAGAATGGGGTAAGCTTACACAAACTTAGTGAGCAAACTAGCCATCATTAATTTCATCATTCATTTATACATGTGCAATGCATCATTCATATGGATTTTCACATTACAAGCATTTTACGTTAGATGGACATTATTACCAATAACTCTCCAAACTTTCCATTTAAATATGACTTGTGTTATGTACTCGGGGGAAACTATTAGATCTCCCTTAAAGGGCAATGTCAAGATCTCCCCTTAGGATTTCCTTATGGGTCCATAACATATGTAATGTTACATAACATAACATTGGGGGAGTAATGGTCATCCAATATCCATTAATGCACCAATAACAATTAATGCAATTATGCAATATCTTCATGTCCTATATTCATACATCCTAAATAAATATGGCATGATACATAAGGATGCTAATTAATCATCTGTAAATAGTTTTCATTTTATTAAGGTTAGCGTTACTCACCTCTTATAGCCTATCAACCTCCTTACTCGAATGGGAGCTATCTGTGGATCCTTACTCATCTGAGTCCCTCAAGCCTGATCCTATAAAATCAGACCTTAGAGTGTTATACAAGGCTCTAAAACTCTATACATAACATAAACATCCTATTCTTGGCCCTTAGGAATCATGAAATTAGGTTTTGGAATCTTGGAATCAAAGGAGAAAATAAGCGGGCAGAACCAAGTTTGGCTACCAGATATTTGACTTTGGCTGTCAAACCTTGGACATTAGCTACCAAATCTTGGACTTCGATTGTCAAATCTTGGAACATCAGGTACCTAATTTAGGCAGTAGCCACCATGGCTACCGAAGTCTGGGACTTCAGCTGCCAAACATGGAAAATTTCCAGTTTTTTTTAGAAAATGCAAGCTTCGGCTATCGAACCTCTAGCTTTCAGCAGCTGAACCTAGGAATTTCTAGAATTCCAAATTCAAAACCTGTAGATCCCTTCTCCCATCAACACCCCAACTTCTTGCAAAGTTCCAAAACTCAATTCAAACTCATATACATATCTCTAGTGCCTAGAATAATTAGAAAACATGCTTAATACCCACATACATTCATCAAAACACAAAACCTAGGTTTCCCCTAAACCCAACGTGCATAAACTTCATAAAAGACTTAATTTAGAATAACTTTTCATGAAATTAAAGTTTTAGAGACCTAATTCTTCATCAACTCTTATAGATCTATCATTAGATCAAGAAGAAAAGAAGGTTACCTCTTTTCTTATAGCTTGGAGGTGAGAGAGCTAAAGCCTCAATGCTTAAATCTACTCTTCCATGCTTCCAAATGGAAGAATCTACCTCTAGATCTTAAAAAACTCAAGGAAATCTCTTGAAAGAGCTCCTTGTATGCCCTTAGTAGTTGAGAGAGAGAGGAAAGAAAGAAACCCGAGTGTTTTGAGTTAAAAATGAGTTGAGGTCCCTTTTATACTCTTCATAGTCAGGGGACTTTTGGCTGTCAAAGTTCAAACTTTTGGTTGTCAAAGTTAATTCTACCCTATTGGGCATCTGGACCAAAAAGGGACTTCGGCTACTGAAAGTCTGTCTTTCAATTATCGAAGTTCCTTCCCCTCAAAACAACTTCTTTAAAACTTTTAAGAAATAAAACCCTTAAAATATTTTTCATTCTTAAATATATTTTGAACATTTTAAATACACATACATGAACATATTTTTATATCTTATTACCACTCTTTTGTCAATGAAGTCTCACTCTTCACCTGAATATTATGTCAAGGACAGATATTTTAACATCGAAAAAGTAGCGAATGTTACATTCTCTCCCCTTAAAACCATTTGTCGTTGAATGTTAAAACAAACACATAAAAGTAGACATAATAAACATAACATATAGAAAATACCTTGAAAAGGTCGGGATATTTTTGTATCATGGAATCGTGGGTTTCCCACGTACACTCTTCCATGTTGTGGTTGTTCTATAACACCTTAACCATAGTTATCTCCTTGTTCCTCAACTTCCTTACTTAAGTGTCTACAATCTAGATAGGTTGTTCAACATAAGAAAGATCTTCTGAAATTTCCATGTCTGGTTCACTTATAACCTTGTTCAGATCTGACATAAACTTTCTCAACAAAGAAATATAGAACACTGGATGTATCCTCTCCATATCTGGTGGCAAAGCTAACTTGTAAGACACATTTTTACCCTTTGCAGCACTTGATACGATCTAATATACCTTGGAGCTAGCTTGCCTCTTTTTTTAAATTAGATAATGCCCTTCATTGGAGATACCTTAAGAAGCACCATGTCCCCCTCCTGAAAAACCACTTCTCTCCTATGGAGATCTGCATAACTTTTCTATCTACTAGTTGCTATCTTTAATCTTGCCATAATTAAGGGCATAGCTTCATTTGTAACTTTTACCAACTCTGTTCTAGTTAAGGCTCTTTCACCAACTTCTTCCCAACACACAGGAGACCTACATTTCCTCCCATATAGAGCTTCATATGGTGCCATTCTGATACTTGAGTGATAGCTGTTATTGTATGCAAACTTAACTAAGGGAAGGCACTTTTTCTATGATCCACCAAAGTCAAGTACACACATTCTCAGCATATCCTCCAAAGTGTGTATGGTCCTACCTGACTGTCAGAGACTATTATCACTAGAGCACCATGCAACCTTTTTATCTCTGCCATGCACATTTGAGCCAACTTATACATAGAGTAGTTAGCTCTAACAGGAATGAAGTGAGTGGTATTAGTTAACCTGCCCATTATAACCTTTATCGAGTCATGTCTGTTTGAGGCAACTAGTAACCCCACAATAAAATCCATGGCCACATTTTCCATTTTCATTCTAGAATGGGTAGTGAGTTAAGCATTCTTGCTGGTTTTTGATGCTTTAGCTTCACTTTCTGATAGACCTCACAAGTAGTCACAAACTGTATAATCTTTTTCTTCATAGAAGAGCACCAATACACCTTCTTTAAGTCCTGATATATTTTGGTGGCTCCAGGGTTCACACTATACTAGCATTATAAGCTTCCCTCATAATGTCTCCCTTGAGTTAGGTGTGATTTAGTATACACAACCTATTGCCATACCTTAACGTTCCTTTCTGTTGAAACTCATTGATCTTACCTTTTTGTATCAATTTTACTATTTTCACTAACTCAGGGTCTTTATGCTGTTTCTGTGCTATTTGTCTTAGGTACAGTGGTGTTACCTTCATCTGAGCTATCCAGATATCCTTGGCTGACAACTCTAGTTGCAACCCTTCTCCAATCAGCTAGTGTAACTCTTTTAAGATGGGCCATCTTTCTACAGATATATATGCTAACCTACCAAATGATTTCCAGCTTAAGGCATCTGCAACAACATTTGTCCTTCCCGAATGGCATTGAATTGTACAGTCATAGTCACTTAGCAGTTCTACCCATCTTTTTTGTCTGAGATTCAACTCTTTTAACTTCAAGATGTACTGGAGACTTTTATGGTCTATGAAGATCTAGTATTTTTCTCCACAAAGATAATGCATCAACATCATTAGGGCAAAAACTACAGCCTCCATTTCTAAGTCATGAGAGGGAAAGTTAGCTTTATGCTTCTTCAGCTGTCTTGAAGCATAAGCTATTACTCTTCCCTTCTGCATGAGAACTGTAACATCCCGAAAATTTTGAGCTCTAAATAGTACTAATTCTGGTCTGTGAATAGCATTATTCAAAGCCAACTTAAGGACTAAAAATGAGATAGAAATTAATTGAGATAAGCAAAATAAAAATCGAAGTGTCCATCGGGTTATAGACTTAATCGGTATTATTGAAAAAGATGAACTATAACCTGATGAAGGGCCTTTTAGCTAATTTACTTGAAGGGTTCACTTTTGACCTAAATGTCAATTAAAATGAGTGAGATTAATGTATTAGAATGGAATTTAATTAAGTGAAAGAAGTATGAAGATTAAAAGGGGACATAGGAGGAATTATGGAAATTGTAATAATTATAATTAACATTATAATTATGATATTTTGAAGAGAAGACAAAATTTATTTTATGAAGATAAATTTCTCATTTATCTACATCATCTACCTTCATCAGCTTCATCTTCCTTTTTCTTCTTCATGTGCCGTCCACCCTTCTCTCTCCTTTTCTCCATTTTTGCTTCATCCAAGCTTCACAACCCTCAATTTCTCCAACAATTTGCACACCAAATCAATAGAAACCTTGAATTCAAGAAAGGAAGCAAAGAAGACAAAGAATTTGGGAGATTTAGGAAGATAGAAAGTTAGCTAAGTGAGGTAAGTGAAGATTCATGCTTAATTAGTTATGAATTTATAGATTTCAAGTTTGATTTTGAAAGTTTTGATGGAAATTGCTTGAAATTGGATATGATATGAAGAAGAAAAATTTGGTCAAGATGGTAGGAGTTAGGGGTTTTGTATTTTGATGCAATTAATTTGATTTTTAGTCTTGAATGAGGTAGTAACATGGTTTATTAACTTGAATTTGATTGAATTTGAAAGATGAGAATTAAGGTTTTTGAGCATTTGGGGTTTTCATAGTAGGAAGTATATTTAATGCTATTATTGTAACACCCTTACTGTAGCAATTCTGTACATTATACTGTTCAGGTGATCAGTGTCAGTCCGGACAGCTAGAACGTCAGGAAAAATATTTAGACTAAAGTGAGGAGCCATAATTAATTCAAATATTAATAAGAAAAATGTAGGAAAAATTTTAGAAATAAATACAACCAAGTTAAATAAGCCGGGGCCCTACTGATGTGTAATCCAGTGGGAAGTTACGGTCTTCGTAACTAGAAGCCCTAAACCTGGGGAAAACTTCATGAAATAATTTTTGGGACCTCAGGGAAGGATTTTTGGGGTTTCAATGACAATAAAATGTTAAGAAAACACAAGGAAAATTTAATTAATCGGTACACACAATTTTAGCTCGTTAAGCCAATCGGAGGGCATTTTGGTTATTTCGTCTTCAGAGATAATTTTTGACCAACTTGTCCAATTAAGTATATAAATTATATGATATCAAATATGAATAAACATTGCTAAAAAATGAAATTAAAAATGAGTAGTAAAAAGAAGAGAAGAAATAAAGATAATATTGATTTATTGTGTAAGCATGAGGTCATTTAAAAACTTTGGCCAATCAAAAATCAAGAAATACAATTATAATACATTAAAAATAAAGAAAAGAAGTCAAAATTCTAGAACAACCCATCTGCCCTCATCCTCCTCTCCAAACCGCACCACATCCCTTACCTCTCTCCTCCATTGCCAAGCTTTGGAAAGCTTCATTTCCATGGTTTTTCTTCAACCAAACCCTAAGTTCCCAACACAAAACCTTACTCTTTCATCTTAGTGAAGCTTTTGGGAGCAAAAAGAAGTAAAAAGGAAGAGCTTTTACAAGCTTGGGATTAATTCCATTAAAGGTTAGTGTCCAATCTCCTACCTCTCTTACTCAATTCATGTTTAATGCCATGAGATAAGTGGAAATTGTAAGAAAAACAAAGTAAAATTTATGTGTATTCATCCCTAAAATTTCGGCAGCTTAGGGATGGTTAGGGTTAACGAATTTTCTTGAAGCAAAGTGGTTTATGAGCTGTCCTTGGCATGAGATGAGTGATTGAACATTTAAGTATAAGTGTAATGCAAGTGTAATGCATTAATGGAACTTGAAAACTTGGACACTTGAACAAAATTAGGGTTTGCTTATGGAATAGTATATGAACATTGTAATGGTCAATTAGTGACCATTTGACTATGTGTGAGGAGGAATTGAAGTGAGTTAGGACAATGGAATTGAGCTTAGGCATGCTGCCCTTGGTGACCTGCAGGACTGGGTGTGAGTCTAGCAGGTTTGGGTAGCTATAACTGGAGTTGTGTAGGTTCAATTGGTGCAAGGTTAATTGGACATGAAACTAGACACATAATGGCACAACTTTGGTGAAGAAACCCTGCCCAGAAAACTAAACCAAGTTGACCTAAAAACTACCCTAATCCGGGTGACCAACATGCTGTCCCTGGAAAATGACCAAATAAATAGTGTTTGTTCAAATGGTCATAACTCAGTGTAGAAAAGTTCAATTGACCTGAAATTTTACCAGTAGAAAGTTGAGACATAGCCCTACAACTTGCATGAGAAAATAAACCCAAAGTTTGACCATAATATATCCAAAAACTGACCTGCAGTTTGTGTACAAAAACTGTAGAATTGATTCTGCCCAGAAATTCTAGAAAAATTGCAATCCGGCCAGTTATGGTATTTAGGCCATAACTTGAGCTACAAAACTCGAAATGGAGTGATTTTAAAAAAAATAAATGTAACTAGACACAATAAGGAACAATTTTTATGAAGAACATTTGGCCAAATTCTCACTATAGAATAGCCTAATGGAACAGTAAATTATAACACTCAAAATTAAAATTTCTGAATTATTCTCCATTGGTTTTAAGTATTGTTTGGCAATTAATGTCAACACTTTTGTAAACCAAAATGTGGTATCTTAGTGAACTTAGGTTCAACAAATCTATTATAAAATCAAAAAGTCAACCTTTGAGTAAAATTAGCCAAGTAAATAGTGACCTCTACATTACAAAAATAAATAATTAAATCATTAACTGTGTAAAATGCCCTAGTATGCCTAGAATGACTGGTTTGGATAGGTTGGCATGCCAATAGGGTTCAGTTAGCAGCACCGAACATGGCATTATGCCATTCTGTGATTTTATGGCTTTTAGCCATTTTGATATCAGTGTGATACTTGGCCTTGTGCCCAATGTTTATTACTGCTTATTAGCTGTTCTGTTGCACACCGGGAGACACAATGTGATTGATGGTGCGATGGCCCGAGGTACTTGGTACTCAGTGCCAGTTTACCCATTTATCCAGTCCAGTAGACTAGCATAGGTTACTCGGGCAATCAAAATAAATCTTACTAAATTTTAATCACATAATACTAAAATAATTGCTAGGAACTTAGTCAACATAAAATGTTAGCATACATTCTGCATATCCATTTTATTTTAGCTATTTTATTTTATATTGGCACCACTAAGCAGAATTGCTTAGCGCATCACTTTTGCCACGTGCAGGTACTGGAGACATAGCTGGGGAGTCCAGCAGACCTCAGACTGGGTGAATTGTCAGATCTGCATAGAGTCCAGAGTCACCTCATATCTGTAGTGCACTTGGTAGGATATTAGGATTTTGGGTTGTATTTTGTATTTTGCATTTTGTACTAGTTTTTTATTGTAATTACAAACTCATAAAATCATATGATAATGTAAATATGTGAAATTTCATGTTACTGTAATTATCAGTATATTTTGTTAAAAAAAAAAAGAAATGTTGGAGAAATATTCATGAAATTGATTTGCATTGTGATGTGAACAAAAATTTTGAAAATTGTATTGAGATTTGGAGATTGAGTTGATATGGATGTATACTGGAGTTCTGGATTTGAGAATCATATTGGAAGTATTTTTTTTAACAGGTTCAGAAGAATTGCTTTCCAATTTACAGCCGGCACTCTACCGGATTTTCTATAAAAATTTATGGAAAATTCTGATTAATCAAATTTGTAAATAAATGATATAATTGGTGAATTTTTGCACTTGGTGAATAACAAATAAATAAATTAAGGAGGGTAAATTGTTATGAAATAAGATATGGTGCTCCAGCACACTGGGTGGCATAACTTGCTCGGCTACACTGTAGACGGGTAAGGGATGTCACAATTATGGTTATAATATGATGATTGGATGTGTATTTATTAAGAAACAACCATGATTTAGTGAAGCAAATAATGGGATTGATGATGTGCCCTAAGTGCTAAATCTAGACAGCTTGAGTCCAGTGAGGTTAAATGCTCATAACTTGAGCTACATAACTCTAATTGATATGAAACCAATGGGAAATAAAACCTAAGACAATATGCTAAAACTTTCATGAGAAACATGCCCTGAAAATGACCAGAAAATACCTAAATTAGGGATAGAATCCGGCAATACAAACCTAGAATCTAGAAAACTGACCAAATGAATAGTACGTACTTAATTGAGCATAACTCACTCTAAAAAACTTGAAATTGAGTAATTCTTGAACCTATGTAATCCTGAGGCACAGGGAAACAATTCATACGAAGTCTATGAAGCCAAATTACAACTATAACCTACCCAAAATTACTAGACAAAGTAAGTCTAGAAATCTGCCTAGATTCTGGAATTGACTTGAAGACTGAGAAATTTATCACCTGAACAATTTTGGTAAAATGACCATAACTTAAGTTACACAAGTGAAAATTGCATGATTCTAAAGCCAAAATAACCATAAGATATAGAACTACAATTTCTAAGTTTTGACCCAAACCTAATTCTTGGGGCAAAGTAGCTAAAATGTTAGGGCAAATCAGAATTTCAAAACTGAAATTCCTACAACTCAGCAATTTTACCCTGTGACCTCCGTGTGGTAATTAAGGCATAACTTCCTTTGTACATCTCTAATTGAGGTGCTACAAAATGATTTGGCAACTTAAGATAAAGGCCCAAAAATTTGCTTCAAAGACCTAGTGTAAATTATGGGTATAAAGTGCTCGAATATTTGATGCAAATTCAGGTGAAAATCTAGAAAACCTATGAATTGTAGGGTAAGACACCCTAGAGTAGTACCTAGTATTTTGACCATAAGTAGTGACCTAGACCTCCAAAGTGAGTGATTTGAAATGATAATTCCAGCTGAGACATAAAGGAAAAAAATTTCATGAAGATCACTTTAACAAGTTATAATTGGAACTAGGTTGAAATTGAGTTTTAAAGTCATGTTCAAATGCTGCCCTAAAATATGAAAAAGTGAGAATGTATAGTAATCTTAGGAATTTAATTGGTTAGCTATTAGTGGAAGTTAGAATGAGTATTAAAGCTTTTGGATTTGTGTATTTTTATTGGAGAAGAGAACTTTGGAGTAAAGGAAGAATTAAGTCAAAGAAAGGAGTCTAAGATAAGGTTTGTGCACAACTTTAATTTTATTGTGTTTTACATTTGCAAATGAAAAGAAATAAATTTCTTTGAGCCAAATGGGACTTTCCTTTGTATTTAAGAATTGTTTACATTGTTTTGAGAATATTTTGAATGCTAAAAAGAATGTAGTATTGTGTTGAAAAGGCAGACATTTGGCCATTAATTTTATTGTAGTAAGGGGGTGGCCGGATTGAATGTGATTTAGAAGTACTTTATGAAATTGATGTGTTGCCAACCCTATATGTTGATTTGTGATGATTTGAAATGTTGTTATTTGAATAGAAATTGTTTTAAATTGTTTCGAAACCACAGTTGGTATGGTAGACTTTGATTATTTCCTTCATTAATAATGGTTAATGAGGTTAAGATTGATTATGTTACCTTCCCTCTCTGGCTTACCAGTTGAGATTGAGATCGGATGGGTGCACTCATATTTACTAGTTAGCTTTGCTTTCCCCATTAGTTACGACTATTTTGGATTAAGATAGCTTTGTCGTGGTGTACAACACGGCATTGATTGTGAAATTTTGTATCATGGCTTAAACTGTGTGATGTTGGCAACACAAATGATTTAAATTGGTTTAATAAATGTGTTGAGCAAATAAATAAATTGTGGATGAAAATTTTTTGATTATTGAGAACGTTAGTACTGTTTTCATCTTTCATGGAAATTTGAACATCTTTAATACTTTACCATGGTTTGATAAATTATGTTTTATGATGATTTTATAATTTGATAGTTGTGCACCACTGAGTTATATACTCAACGATAGCTATTTTTATGTTGTTGCAAGTAATGGTAAAGAAAAGGGTAGTTGAGTGAATGTAATAGAGGCTGTGCTCTTTTGATAAGTAGGGTATAATTTTTGGTTCACCCTTTTGTATGTTGTTTCAGATGTAAATAATGTCTATATGTATGTAAGAATATTTGAGCAGTTGAACAAACAGTGATGTAATACTATTTTATGGACTTCAAGTGAATGTAAATTTGTAAAGATTTATTTTTTTTGATTTTGAATGAAGAAAAGCCTTAATTAAATGTGGATTTGATGAACTTGTGATATATATATTTATTGTTATAGGTTTTTAATAGGTTTTAAATTTTTGGATAATTGAGTTTTTAGCTGTCACTACGCCGATTTTTTGCCATATTTCTTAAAGTTTTAAAAATACTTATTTCTTCTTTTAAATAAATTTCATGGTATTTTCTTAATCTTAAAGTCACAAGTAACCCTTTAATTGGCAATTTGATATTGAAAAATGAATTTGAAATCGTTCAAAATCCCTTATAATATGTTTAATGGATTATCGGTAGATGGTGTTTGGTAATTCATTGGGCATATTACGGGATCATGTTATATCTTACAAAAGGATAAGGTGTGACATGTTTTAGTTGTATCAGAACAAGTTTTGATGCAAGTTTTGAATCGCAAACTAGTAATATTTTCTTGATAAGTATATTTGCTCAAATGTTATAGATTGATACATATGGTACATTTACATCATGAAAATGGACTTACAGGTAGATTTTCTTGTGTTGGTTGTTCAGGGAGGTAGAAAACCTTGTGTGTTTATATGGAAGAGGGGATAATTTGCAAAATAATCAGTGGCAGCTGAGGTTTAGGGAGAGGCCCCAGCCCTTTAAGGTGTAGAAGGGCCAGCTATACAAGCCCCTCTAATGCAGTTTCCTGCTCAATTTGCTTAGGAAATGGCTGCATTTTTCTAGCAAATGGCTGGCAATGTATAAGTGCAAGCCCAACCCCTATTGAGGCAATATGAGAAGTTGATGAAATATGGGGCTACTAAATTCAAGGGCACTATAGACCCACTATAGGTAGAACAGTAGCTTGAAAGAATAGATCGAGTATTCAAGAAGCTATAATATACAGAGGCATTAAAATTTGAGTATGCAGTCTTATTACTTCAGGGGGATGCGTACGAATGCTGGAAAACTATCCCAAACAGCCTGATGGAGTCTCCTATTCTAACGTGGGGTGATTTTCTCAAGGAGTTTAAATAGAAGCATGTTTTTGATACTTATGTGGATATGAAGCTTCAGGAATTTCTAAGTTTGAGACAAGGGGACAAGACAGTAGTAGAATATGAAAGAGAGTTCTCCCGATTGAGTTATTACACGGGAGGCCTACTTACTACCAGCAGAGACAGATGTAAAAGGTTTGAGGCTAGTTTGAGACCGAGTATTAGGATGCAAGTGGTGGGCTTCCAGTATGCAAAATTCTCAGATCTGATTTCATAAGCTCTCAAGCTGGAGAGAGTAAAACTTGAGGTGACAGCTAAGAAGGGTATGAGAGAGAAAGATAAGAGTGTGAAGATGATTGATCAGAGTATAGGCAGTGGTTCAGGGAAGAGAAAGAAATTTGGGGGATCTAGTACTAAGAGATTTGGTAGAGGCAAATATTCAGTGCAGAGGTCAACCATACCTAGTCAGTAGATGTCCACAGGAGCATCGTCTGTTTACACATGTGAGACCTATGGCAAAGTGCATGGGGGAGTCTGTTTCAAGGCCATAGGAGCTTATAATAACTGTGGCGGAATTGGACATTTTGCCAGAGATTACACCAATGCACGCAGACCTATGCCATAAACTACAGCAGAGGGGTTAGTTCAGGGTTCTATCCCAAGAGTGTCACAGTCTATTTGCAGAGGTAGAGGTAAAGGCCGAAGCAATACTACCACAAGTCAGAGCACAATTAATCAGCCTGAGTAGAGTGGTGCATCGGCCATAGTATACACTATGCGTCAGAGGGAAGAGGTAGAAACTTCTGATGTAGTGGCTGGTACATTCTCTATCTTTGAACAAGATGTATGTGTTATTTGACCCTAGCTCTACTCATTCATATGTTAGTGTAGAAGTTGTTTGTTATTTTGCTATTCTTTGTGTGAAAATGGATTATGATGTATTGGTGACTAGTCCATTAGGATAGGAGGTGAGAGTGAATAGGCTATATTGGGATTGTCCATTGGTAATTCAAGGACACACATTTTTGTCTGATTTGATCGAGATGCCTTTTAAGGATTATGCTGTTATTTGGGCATGGATTGGCTATCTAGGCACCATGCAATGATTGACTGTAGATTGAAGATAGTAACTTTTGGTCTCCTTGAGTATATAGATGTGGTGATACAAGGGGAGAGGCAGTTGTTGCCCTCCAATCTCATTACAGCTGCACTAGCTAAAAAGATGATTCAAAAGGGATGTGAGGCTTATTTAGCACATGTGGTAGACACACGTGTGGGGAGTTTAGATCTTAAGGATATCCCTACAGTGTGTGACTTTCCAAATGTTTTTCCTAAGGAATTGCCAAGATTGCCCTCGGTTAGAAGAAATGCAATTTGAGATTGAGGTTATGCCTGGAGTGGAGCCAATATCTATCACTCCATATAGGATGGTGCTTGCAAAATTGAAAGAATTAAAGGTGCAATTATAGGAATTGCTTGATGAAGGGTTCATACCCCCTAGTGTGTCATCGTGGGATGTACTAGTGTTATTTGTTAAGAAGAAAGATGGTACTCTTCGTCTGTGCATAGATTATAGACAACTAATCAAGGTGACAGTGAATAACAGATATCCTCTACCCAGGATTAATGATTTGTTTGATCAGTTAAAAGATGCAACTGTGTTCTCCAAAATAGATTTGAGATCGAGGTACTATCAACTGAGGGTGCAAGAGAAAAGTATTCCAAAGACTGCTTTCAGGACTCGATATAGCCACTATGAATTTTTGGTGATGCTATTCGGGTTGACGAATACTCCAATAGCATTTATGAGCCTGATGAACACAATCTTTAGGCCATATCTTGATCAAATCATGGTGGTATTTATTAATGATATTTTGGTGTATTCGAAGAATGCGGAGGAGCATGATAAGCACTTGAGAATGGTATTGCAGATTTTGAGGGAGATGTAGTTGTATGCCAAGTTATCCAGGCTTAAGGAGATTGCCTTTTTAGGGCATATTGTGTTAGTAGAGGGAATTAAAGTGGATTCTAGTATGGTGGAAGCCATCCTTAATTGGAAACCATAAAAAAATGTTACAGAAGTTCGCAATTTCCTTGGTTTAGCTGGGTATTATCATATTTGGCATCTCCATTGACTAAGTTGCTGTGGAAAGATGTAAAATTTCAGTGGACTGACCAGTGCCAGGAGAGCTTTGATAAGCTAAAACAGTGTTTGACTGAAGCTCCAATCTTAACTTTACCTACACTGGATAAAGAGTATACTATTTACATTGATGCTTCTCATAATGGGCTAGGCTGTGTATTGATGCAAGATAGAAATATCATCACCTATGCTTCATACTAGCTTAAGCCACATGAGAGGAATTATCCCACTCATGATTTGGAGTTTGCATCAGTTGTCTTTGCTCTTAAGATCTAAAGACATTAGTTGTATGGGGAGAGATGCTACATTTACACAAATCATAAGAGTTTGAAGTATTTGGGTAATCAGAAGGAATTGAATTTGAGGCAAATGAGATGGCTGGAGTTGATAAAAGATTATGATTGTTTGATTGATTATCAGCTAGGGAAAGCTAACATGATGGCAGATGCTTTAAGTCATAAGACCATAGCTAGCTTAAAGGTTTCACCCTTATCTATGGTGCATGACATAAGAGCATTACATGCAGAATTGATGATATATACTAATGGGCAGATTTTGGCTACTTTGCAAGTGAAGCCGATGCTGATTAAACAGATTAAAAAAGTCGCTTAAAATGATGACAGTTTCTTGGAATTAATGGAAGAGGCTCGGGATGGCAAGAAACCAGAATTTTCAGTAAATGATGAAGGCATGTTGCTATATCAGGGTAGAATGTGCATTCCTAATGATGTTGGATTGAAGCAGATTATCTTATAGGAAGCACATGATTCACCATTTGCTATGGATCTTGGTAGGACTAAAATATACAAAACCATAAAAGAGCACTACTGGTGGAGACGGATGAAGAAGGACGTTGCAGAATTTGTAGCTAAATACCTAACTTGTCAACAAGTGAAGGCAGAACACCAGGTGCCAACAGGATTGTTATAGCCATTGCCTATTCCCTAGTGGAAATGGGAAAGGATTACCATGGGTTTTGTGATGGGACTTCCTCGTACTCAAAAGAATCATGATACAGTTTGGGTAATTATAGGCAAATTGACTAAGTCTGCACATTTTCTACTAGTAAGGATGGATTATAGTTTGGACAGGATAGCTAAGTTGTACATTGATGAAGTGGTGAGATTACATGAAGTGCCAGTATCAATTATATCAGATAGAGATCTAAGATTCACTTATAGATTCTGGGGTAGCCTTCAAAAAGCCCTAGGAACTAAATTGAATTTTAGCATAGCATTCCATCCACAAATAGATGGCTAATCTGAGAGAATAATTCAAATCTTGGAGGATATGCTTCTGGCTTATGTTATTGAGTTTGAAGGAAGTTGGGATATACACTTGCCTTTGATTGAATTCGCTTATAATAATAACTATCAATCAAGCATTAGAATGCCTCCTTATGAAGCACTGTTTGGCAAAAAATGTAGAACTCCCTTATGTTGGGATGAAGTGGGTGAAAGAAAGTTCATTGGCCCAGAGATTGTATAGCAGACTGAGGAGAAAATTAAAATCATTTGGGATAGACTAAAAGCTGCATCTTACTGGCAGAAGTCCTATGTGGATTTGAAGAGATGGGACATTGAGTATAATGTGGGAGATAAGGTGTTTTTGAAGATTTTCCCATGGAAAAAGATCATGAGATTTGAGAGAAAGGGGAAATTGAGTCCTCATTTCATAGGACCTTATGAGATTCTGGAAATAGTGAGTCCATTAGTATATAGACTTGCCTTGCTTCCGGAGTTGGATAAGATTCATAATGTATTCCATGTATTGATGCTTCGAAGGTACAGGTCAGATCCTTCACACATATTGCCTTTGGAGTCCATTGAAGTCAATTCAGACCTTACCTATGATGAGGAGCCCATGGCTATTCTAGCAATGGAGACAAAGTAGTTGAGAAATAAGCAAATTCCTTTAGTGAAGGTGTTATAGAGGAACCACTCCAAGGAAGAAGCCACATAGGAACGTTAAGAGAATATGAGGGGACAACATTCACAACTGTTCAGAGATTAATACCAGGTAAATTTCGAGGATAAAATTTTCTTTTTAGAGGGGAAGAATTATAACATCCTGAAAATTTTGACCTCTTAATAGTACTAATTCTGATATGTGAATAGTATTATTCAAAGCCAACTTGAGGACTAAAAATGAGATGTAAATTAATTAAGATAAGCAGAATAAAAATTAAAGTAACCATCGGGCTATGGACTTAATCGGTATTATTGAAAAAGATGTACTATAACCTGATAAAGGGCATTTTGGTCAATTTACTTGAAGGGTTGACTTTTAACTTAAATGTTAATTAAAATGAGCGAGATTAATGTATTAGCATGGAATTTAATTAAGTGAAAGAAGTATGAAGATTAAAAGGGGACATAGGAGGAGTTATGGAAATTGTAATAAATATAATTAAAATTATAACTATGATATTTTGAAGAGAAGACAAAATTTATTTTATGAAGATAAATATCTCATTTATCTACATCATCTACTATCATCATCTTCATCTTCCTTTTTCTTCTTCAAGTGCCGTCCACCCTTCTCTCTCCTTTCCTCCATTTTTGCTTCATCCAAGCTTCATAACTCTCAATTTCTCCCACAATTTCCATACCAAATCAATAGAAAACCTTGAATTGAAGAAAGGAAGCAAAGAAGATAAAGAATTTGTGAGATTTGGGAAGATAGAAAGTTAGCTAAGTGAGGTAAGTGAAGATTCATGCTTAATTAGTTATGAATTTATAGATTTCAAGTTTGATTTTGGAAGTTTTGATGGAAATTGCTTGAAATTGGGTATGATATGAAGAAGGGAAATTTTGATCATGATGGTAAGAGTTAAGGGTTTTGTATTTTGATGCAATTAATTTGATTTCTAGTCTTGAATGAGGTAGTAACATGGTTTATTAACTTGAATTTGATTGAATTTGAAAGATGGGAATTAGGGCTTTTGAGCAATTGGGGTTTTCATTGTAGGAAGCATATTTAATGCTATTATGGTTATAATATGATGATTGGATGTGTATTTATTGAGAAACCATGATTTGGTGAAGGAAATAATGGAATTGATGATGTGCCCTAAGTGTTAAATCTGGACAGCTTGAGTCTAGTGAGGTTAAATACTCAAAACTTGAGCTACATAACTCTAATTGATGTATAATAATGAAACCTAAGACAATATGCTAAAACTTTCATGCGAAACACTTGCCTTGAAAATGACCAGAATATACCTAAATTAGGGCTAGAATTCGACATTGTAAACCTGGAACCTGGAAAACTGATCAAATGAATAGTACGTACTTAATTAAGCATAACTCACTCTAAAAAACTTCAAATTGAGTAATTCTTGTACCTGTGTAATCCTGAGGCATAGGGGAACAATTCATATGAGGACTATGAAGCCAAATTATGACTATAACCCACCCAAAATTGCTAGATAAAGTGAGTCCAGAAATCTATTTGAATTCTGGAACTGACCTAAAACCTGCAAAATTTGTCACCTGAACAGTTTTGGCAAAATGACCATAACTTAAGTTACACAAGTGCAAATTGCATGATTCCAAAGCCAAAATGACCATAAGACATAGAACAACAATTTCTAAGTTTTGACCCAGGCCTAATTCTTAAGGCAAAGTAGCTGAAATGTTAGGGTAAATCAAAATTTCAAAACTGAAATTCCTGTAACCCAGCAATTCTGCCTTGTGACCTCTGTGCGGTAATCAAGGCATAACTTCTTTTGTACATCTCCAATTGAGGTGCTATAAAATGATTTGGAAACTTAAGAAAAAGGCCTAAAACTTTGTTTAAAGACCTGGTACAAATTCTAGGTATAAAGTGCTCAGATATTGGATGCAAATTCAGGTGAAAATCTGGAAAACCTGTAAATTGCAGGGTAAGACACCTTGGAGCAGTACCTAGTATTTTGACCATAACTAGTGACCTAGACCTCCAAAGTGAGTGATTAAAAATGATAATTAAAGCTGAGACATAAAGGAATAACTTTCATGAAGATCACTTTGACAAATTATGATTAGAACTGGTTTGAAATTGAGTTTTAAAGTCATGTTCAAATGCTGCCCTGAAATCTAAAAAAGTGAAAATGTGTAGTAATCTTAGAAATTTAATTTATTAGCTATTAGTGAAAGTTAGAATGAGTATTGAAGCTTTTGAAATTGTGTATTTTCAGTGGAGAAGAGAACTTTGGAGTAAAGGGAGAATTAAGTCAAAGAAAGGAGTCTAAGATAAGGTTTGTTCACAACTTTAATTTTATTGTGTTTTACATTTGCAAATAAAAATAAATAACTTTCTATGAGCCAAATGTGACTTTCCCTTGTATTTAAGAATTGTTTATGTTGTTTTGAGAATATTTTGAATGTTGAAAAGAATGTAGTAGTGTTAAAAAGATGAACGTTTGGCCATTGATTTTATTGTAGCAAGGAGGTGGTCGAATTGAATGTGATTTAGAAGTGCTTTGTGAAATTGATATGTTGCTAACCCTATATGTTGATTTGTGATTATTTAAAATGTTGTTATTTGAATGGAAATTATTTTAAATTGTTTTGAAACCAAGTTTGCATGGCAGACTTTGATTGTTTCCCTCATTAATAATGGTTAACGAGGTTGAGATTGAATATGTTACCTTCCCTCTCTGGCTTGCCAGTTGAGGTTGAGATCGGATGGATGCACTCATATTTACTACCTAGTTTTGCTTCCCCCAATAGTAACGGCTATTTGGGGTTGAGATAGTTTTATCGTGGTGTATAACGTGACATTGATCGTAAAATTTTGTGTTATGGCTTAAACTGTATGATGTTGGCAACACAAATGATTTAAATTGTTTTAATAAATGTGTTAAGCAAATAAATGAATTGTGGATGATAATTTGTTGATGATTGAGAACGTTAATATTGTTTTCATATTTCATGGAAATTTGAACATCTTCAATACTTTACTATGGTTTGATAAGTTATGTTTTATGATAATTTTATAATTTGATAGTTGTGCACCACTGAGTTATACACTTAGCGATGGCTATTTTTATGTTGTCGCAGGTAAAGGAAAAGAAAAGGGCAGTTGAGTGAACATAATAGAGGTTGTACTCTTTTGATAAGTAGGGTATAATTTTTGGTTTACCCTTTTTTATGTTGTTTTAGATGTAAATAATGTCTATATGTATATAAGAATATTTGAGCAGTTGTACAAACAGTGATGTAATATTATTTTATCGATTTCAAGTGAATGTAAATTTGTAAAGATTTATTTCTTTTGATCGTGATTGAAGAAAAGCCTTGATGAAATGTGGATTTGATGAACTTGTGATATATATATTTATTGTTGCAGGTTTTTAACATGTTTTAAATTTTTGGATAATTGAGTTTTTAACAGTAACCATGCCAGTTTTTCACCAAAATTCTTAAAGTTTTAAAAATACTTATTTCTTCTCTTAAATAAATTTCATGGTATTTTCTTAATTTTAAAGTCGCTAATAACCCTTTAATTGGCAATTTTAAATTGGAAAATGAATTTGAAATCGCTCAAAATCCCTTATAATATGTTTAATGGATTATCGGTAGACGGTGTTCAGTAATTCATTCGGCATATTACGAGATCATGTCATATCTTATGAAAGGATAAGGTATGATAAGAACACATCCTAAACCCACTCTAGAGTCATCGCAGTAGACAATGAAATCTTCATTGCTTATAGGCAGATCCAGTGCTAGTGCTGAAATTAGGCACTCCTTGAGCTTTTGAAAGCTCTCTTCACATTTATATCTCCATTCAAACTTCTTTTTCTTTTGAGTTAACCTAGTCATTAGAGTAAATACCATGGAGAAATCAAGTAAAAATCTCCTATAATGCCAAGATCTCCCCTTAGGATTTACTTATGGATCCATAACATATGTAACATTATATAACATAATGTTGGGGGGGGGGGGGGGGGAAGGGAGTAATGGGTCATTCAATATCCATCAATGCACCAACAACAATTTATGCAATTATGCAATATCTTTGTGTTCTAGATATATACATCCTAAAAAAATATGAAATGATGCATGAGGATGCTCATTAATTATCTTTAAATAGTTTTCATTTTATTAAGGTTAGCATTACTCACCTCTTATAGTCTATCAACCTCTTAACTCGAATGGGAGCTAGCCTCAGATCCTTACTCTTTCGAGTTCCTTAAGTTTTATCCTATAAAATTGGACCCTAGGACATTATACAAGACTCTAAAACTCTATATATAATATAAACATCATATCCTAGGCCTTTAGGAACCATGAAATTAGGTTTTGGAACCTTGGAATTAAAGGAAAAAATAAGTGAGCAGAACTAGGTTCGGTTGCTGGAAATTGGACTTCGACTATCAAAGCTAAGACTTTGACTGTCGAACCTTGGAACATTAGGTACCCAATTTTGGGTAGTAGCCATTATGGCAATCAAAGTTTGGGACTTCAACTGCTGAACTTGCAAAATTTCAAGATTTTTCGAGAAAATGCAAGCATCGGCTGCTAAACCTATAGTTTTTGGCAGCCCAACCTTAGAATTTCCAAAATTCCTAAGTTGAAAACCTATAGATCCCTTCTCCCATCAATAAACTAACTCCTTCCAAAGTTCTAAAACTCAATTCAAACGCATATACACATCTTTAAGGCTTAGAATAACTAGAAAACATGCTTAATACCCATATACATTCATAAAAACTCAAATCCTAAGTTTCCTCAAAATCTAACATGCATAAATTTCATCAAAAACTTAATTTAAAACAAATTTTCATGAAATTAAAGCTTTAGAAATTTAATTCCTCATTAACTCTCTTAGATCTATCTATTAGATCAAGAAGAAAAGAAGGTTACCTATTTTCTTAGAGCTTGGAAGTGAGAGAACCAAAGTCTCAAATCTTGAATCTACTTTTCCATACTTCCAAATGGAAGATCCACATCCAAATCTTCAAAAACTCAAGGAAATCTCTTCAAAGAGCTTCTTGTATGCCCCCAGTAGTTGAGAGAGAGAAAAAGGAAAGAAACCCAAGTGTTTTGAGTTGAAAATGAGTTGTGGTCCATTGTATACCCTTGATATTGGGGGGACTTTCGGTTGCCGAAGTTCACACTTTCGACTGTCAGAGTCGATTTTGACCAATTAGGCATCCAGACAAGAAAGGGGCTTCAGCTGTTGTCGAAGTTCCTTTTGCCCAAAACAACTTCTTTAAAACTTTTAAAGAACAAAACCCTTAAAATATTTTTCATTCTTAAATACATTTTGAATATTTTAAATACACATACATTAACATATTTTTATATCTTACCACCACTCTCTTGTTAGTGAAGTCTCACTCTTCATCATAATATTTTGTCAAGGACAAATATTCCGACATAGAAAAAATGGCGTGTTACATTAATATTTTTTATAATAATAATAATAATTATTAATTTTTTTAATATTCTTTTATTAATTTTTAGTGCTAATTTTTAAAAATTTATTATTTTAGTAATTTTTTGAAAATTTTATTTATTTGAAATTTTTTATTTATTATTTAGAAATTTAATTTTTTATAATTTTTTAAATTAGCAACTGACTTTTTTATTGCTAAATCAGTTTCAAATAGCAATCGATTTATAAAATAGTTGCAAACTTACAAAATTAAAGGCACCAAATTTTTTTACAACTGATTATGTTGCAGTTGTTATTGGCAATTGATTTTGGTTGCTAAATCGATTGCTACTAGCAACAGAGCAACGGATAGCTTTTTACCAAAAATTTTATTTTTTTTTAAATTTAATTAATTTAATAATTGATTGCTATTTGCAACCGATTTAGTTGTCAGTTGCTATTTATAGTAAGTCTCATTGTAACCAACTGAATCAGTTACTAAATCGATTAACAACTGATTTTAATAGATTAGCAACCAATTTGATCAGTTGCTAATTTATTTTATTGTTTTTTAGTGGGCCTCGCTTTGTTGCGGCGTCCAAAGTGTTACTTTTTGCAACAAAACTTTGAAAAGAATCACTTTTATTATGTGTAATCTGGATCCAATAAAGTCTCCTGGGCAGTTTAATGCTTCTCAAAATGGTTAGAATGTACTTGTGCTTGTTAGTAAATTAAACATTTGTTCACAAATGTGTGCTAACTTTTAAATTTTATTATTATTATTATTATTATTATTATTATTATTATTATTATTATTATTATTATTATTACTACTACTACTACTACTACTGCTACTACGCATGAGGATTACTTTATTTTTTATTATATTTTTAATTATGTATATTATTGAATTTACATCATTATTAATTAAATAATGTAAGTTATGGCTTGAAAAATTGTCCAAACAATGAATAACACTTTTGTTTAATATTTAAAATTTTTTATGCAACTTTTTACTATCCAATTGTTATTGCTTTGAAGATGTATAAAGAAAATATGTTTACATGTGCATAAAAAATAATGATCTTTGCTTTAATTGCCTAAAAGATTTATGGAGAACACAAAGAGTATGGATATAAAAGATATTGTGCTTTTTTTTTTACTTTTTTTTTTTACTACTATTAACATGTCATATTAACAAAATAGTAATATAATGCATTATAATTTTTCTTCACAATCATTAACATTTTATATATATTGAGAAGTATATAACTAAAAAGTTCTATATTATTTAGTGGTAATAACAATATTAATAAATTTTATTTAATGTATACACATATTAATTATTATTGATGATAAAATAAAACTAAAAATGAAAGATACATTAAAAGTTTAAGTGTGATGCTTACCACCCATGTGATGTGATAATCTTTTATTGACCTATTTTAGAGACAGTCATTTGTTTGCATATTGTGCATGTTTTAAATTTTTTAAAATTATTAATATATAAAATTAAAGAGAGTTTATTTATTAAAATTATAACTCAAAATTTTAGTGAGATTTGGAGAGATCTTTTCCTAAATTGAGTGGAAGAAATATTTCTCAATATGATTGGAGAATATGTGACATCCCTCACCCGACTATAGTGTAGCGGAGCAAGGCATGTTACACAGTATGTCGGAGCATCTTATCTTATCTTATTTCAATTTATTATTCTTAGGTTATTTATTTAAAATCTTTCAAATGAAGTTTATGTCAGGTACTGAAATTTTGATTAATTTGGGATGTCAAAAATTTTACAGAAAATTTCGGCAGAGTGCCGGCTAAAGATTGGGAAAACAATTCTTCAAGACTTGTTAAAAACACTTCCAATATATATATCATATCCGCAACTCTAATAAACCTCAGCACAATTTCATGAAATCTCAATATTTCAAACTCAATTTCATTCATTCCATTCATAACATACTTAAGCTCAATTTCATAAAGAAACACTCAAATTTTATTTAATTAACATAATTTACAGATAATTACATGAGTTCATAATTACATGACAAGTGAATGTCTAACGACAAATGAATGTCTAACTACAAAATACATAATACAAAATACAAAATACAAAATACATGATGTAGCCTAGTGTCTTACCCAAAGTGCACTGTAGTGAAGGTGACATCGAACTCAATGCAAAATCTGAACTCTCACTCAGTCTGAGGTCTGCTGGGCTCTCTATCTGTGTCTCCAGTACCTACGCATAGCAAAAAGCGACACACTAAGCAATACAGCTTAGTGGTGCCAATATAAAATAGAAATAAACTAAAATAATTAAATATGCAGAAATCATGATATTATTTTATGCAGACTAAATTTTTGGTAATTATTCATAATATTCATTTAATACATTTTATGTCATTATTTGGTTATAAATTATTAAGACTTATTTTGGTTGCCCAAGTAACCTACACCAATTGACTGGACTGGATAAACAGGTATACTGGCACTGGGTACCAAGTACCTCAGGTCGTCACACGATCGGTCACAAAGTGTCTACCAAGTGTGCAACAGAACGGCTAATAAGTCATAATAACCATCGGGCACAAGGCCAAGTATATCAAGTGTATCAAAATGGCTAAAAGCTATAATATCACAAAATGGCACTATATGCCATAAATCACGAAATGGCACAAAGCCATATGCAGTACTGCTATCGGAATCCTACTGGCATGCCAACCTATCCAAACCAATCATAGTAGGCATACTAGGGCATGTTATAAAGTTAATTGTTTAATTCTTTGCATTTGAGGTTTGGTAGTTACTATTCATATTCACCTTACTATTCATGCAAAAATATTGACTTTTTCATAATTAATAGGTAGGCAAGTTCTAATTGCACTAAAATACCACATTTTGGGTTTTTCATCTGTTGGCATTGGTTGCCAATTTCATTTCAAAGCTCGTTGGAAGTTATTACAAATTTTCAAATTTGGTCACTAAGGTTTACTGTTCCATTGGACTAATCTACAGTGAGAATTTGGCTAAACTTTCTTCATGAAAGTTGTTCCTTAATGTGTCTTCTTTAATTTCCTTTTTGAATCACTCTATTTGAAGTTTTGTACCTCAAGTTATGGCATTTTTACCATTACTAGCCGAATTGGTCCATTCCCAGATTTTTTGGGCAAAATTGGTTCTAGCAGTTTTGGTGTCCTAAACTTGGCTAGCAATTTGAATTGGTTATGGTTAGAATTTGGATTTCTATTCTTCATGAAAGTTGTTCTACATTGTCTAATATTTCTATGGGTTTAAAAATAAGGTCATTTGGACCTCTCTACTCAAAGTTATGGCTAATTGAATAAACACTATTCATTTGGTTATTTTCCAGGTCCAACATTAAATTTAAGCAAATTTTAGGTCAACTTAAGTTGGTTTTCTGGGCAGGGTCCCTTCATAAAAAATGTGGCATTATGTCCCTAGGTTCACTTAAAATTAGCCATGTGCCAATTGAAGCTACACAAGTCAAGTTATTGCTGCCCAAACACATTGGACTCAAGTCCAAGATTTCTAGCACAAAAGGGCAGCACACCAATTCATTATTCTATGCCACAATTGGTCCCAAATTAAGGTCAATTCACCCCAAATGGTCACTAATTGACTATTAGAACACCAATTCACCATCAATTGAGCAAAACCCTAATTTTTGGGTTCAAATCCCTAACCACAATTTCCCCATTACACATAACACATGTAATTTACATTATACTTCATATATATGCTCATAACCAAACTAGAATTCAAGTTTAAATAGAATTACATACCCTAATTCTTCTCCCTACCATGGCCGCTAAAAATTCAAAGGGGTTCAAACATGTATATTTTGTTTAAATTTTAACAATTTCTCATTCAATTTAGTGTCCTAACAAAGAATATAGAGAGAGAAGGAAGTGAGTTGGCACTAACCTCTTGTGGCTCCATCTTAAGAAGTCCAAATCTTCAATTTCTCTTAATTTCTTGGCAGCGAAACACCTTAGCAAGGTTTTATTTCAAGTTCTAGTGAAGAAATTTATGGATTTTGGGGTGAGAAATCAAGGATTAGCAAGGTTAAATGAAGAAGAAACAATGGAGGGAGGTGAGAGAATGGGTTCGGCCAAGGAAGGAGAAGAAGAGCAGATTTTCTTTTTCCAATTTTGACTTCTTTTATTCTTTTTAATGTGTTTTAAGTGTGCTTGTTGAATGATTGGCTAAGAGATTTTTATTGCATCACCCATACATAAGGCTTATGTAATAATTAGGATTAAATTTTATTTTCCTTTTTCTCTCTTTTTTACTCATTTTTAATTAAATTTTCATCAATATTTATTCATATTTTATGTCATATAAATCACTTACTTAAATGGACAAGTTGGTCAAAAATCATCTCTAAAGGTGAAATGATAAAAATGCCATTCGTTTAGCTTATTAAGCTAAAATTGTCTGTACCGATTGATTTAATTTTTCTTGTATTTTCTTAGCAATCTATTGTCATCTAAACCTCAATAATTCTCCACTAGAGTCCCAAAATTATTTCACAGGGTTTTCCCCATGGGTCTAGGATTGCTAGCTGTCTTCACAGCCACTTCCCGTTAGGGTTACCCATTGCCGGAGCTATGACTTATTTAACCTTAGTGCATTTCATTACTTAATTTTTCTTTAATTTTTCCTATCATTATTTGAGTTATTTATGACTCCTTACTCTAGCTTAAATATAGTTCCAGATATTCTAGCTATTCAGACAGATATTAGTCACCGAAATAGTAGAATGTACGGACTATCTAAAGTGAGGGTGTTACAGAATATTTCCTATATAGAGTAGAACTATTATTTTAGTGTTATTCATAAATTGAGTGGGACTCCTAATCAGAATAGGATTGAGAGAATTAATACTATAAATAAGAGAATGCTAAAAAAGGTTATTTGGCTTTCAGCTCATAGAGTGAGGCTGTCGCCCATTGTAAAGAGGAGTCTTGCCAATTGTTGTAGATTTGGCTCTACCCATTGATGAGAGGCTTTTGCCCATTACAGTGGAAAGAGGCTTTGGCTTCAAGTAGAGAAAGGACCTAGAATTCAAGAAGAAGGATTTCTTATCCATTAGTGAAAGGGCTCTTGCCCATATAGTTAAAGACACCCTTTTGTGGTGTAGTATTATAATAGTAAATATATTGGGTTATATTTAAAGGAGACTGAGAGAGACTAACTAATGTATTTACTATGAGCAGTTTGATATAGTATAGGTTCTTTTAGGTGTAATTGGGTTTATAAGTAGTATAGTTTTGAGCTTGTAATGATGATTATTTATTGTTAATAGTAGAAGATAGCATTCTCGTGGATGTAGCCCTATATTGAGAGGGTGAACCACATAAATATTATTATTTTATGTGTTTGCTTTGTTTCTTTATAGTTTACACGCTTCCATAATGCACAACAAATTAGTATCAGAGCATGGGATGATCTTGGTGAGTTTGGTTGAAGCTGGAGTTGCTATGACATGTGGAAAGTCACACATGAGACAATGGTGATGGTGGAGAGTTGAATTTAAGGTGGAGCTCTTGATGCAAAATCAAGAAAGTTGATGATGTAAAAATTTTTTGAAGAAAGAAGCAAGTTACACACAAGATGAAAATTAAGAGATTGATGATTTGAAGGGTTCAAGCTCAAGCATGGAGATATGATGATCGAAGGTACCCAAGAATTTTAGATATGTAATGGTTTATGGATTTTGAGTCAAGGTGGAGAGTATTAGAATTATGACTTAAAATCCTAGTGAGATGTGAAGAGACATTTTCCAAATTTGAGTGGGAGAAATATTCCTTAATAGGATAGAGGAATATTTCCTATGTAGAGTAGAACTATTATTTTAGTGTTATTCCTAAATTGAGTGGGACTCCTAGGATTGAGGGAATTAACACTATAAATAGGTGAATGATGGAAAAGTTTATTTAGCTTTCAGCTTATGGAGTGAGGCTGTCGCCCATTGTAGAGAGAGGTCTTGCCAATTGCTACGAATTTGGCTTTGCCCATTGATAAGGGGCTTTTTCCCATTGCAGTGGAGAGAGGCTTTGGCCTAAGGTGGAGAAAGGACATAGAATTCAAGAGGAAGGGATTCTTATCCATTAGTGAAAGGGCTCATGCCCATATAGTTGAAGACACCCTTTGTGGTGTAGTATTATAATAGTAAATATGCTGGGTTATGTCTAAAGAAGACTGAGAGGAACTAATTAATGTATTTACTATGAGTAGTTTAATGTAGTATGAGTTCTCTTAGGTGTAATTGGGTTTATGAGTAGTATAGTTTTGAGCTTGTAATGATGATTATTTATTATTGATGGTGGAAGATGACATGCCTACAGATGCAACC
The DNA here is from genome assembly GCF_030052815.1 of Hevea brasiliensis. NCBI lineage: Eukaryota > Viridiplantae > Streptophyta > Magnoliopsida > Malpighiales > Euphorbiaceae > Hevea > Hevea brasiliensis. The sequence continues at coordinate 36,880,976 of NC_079498.1, read as the reverse complement.
CTATGTTGAGAGAGTGAATCACATAAATATTGTTGTTTTGTGTGTTTACTTTGTTTTTGTACAGTTTACATGCTTTCATATTGCATAACACTATTTGTGCAACAGTTGACTGCCCTCATTGGGAGCTTCCATTTTCTATAAATGGTGGCAAGTTTGGTAGTTAGAGGGAGAATAAAGAGAAAAGAAGTCATAAAAAATGCATGATTCCTACAATTAGGGATGAGTGGTAGAGCTTGGAGGCTACCTGTGTGCTCCTAGAGGTGAGACACACCTGGTGATGCGTCTAGACTAGCCAAAATCCACCAACTAGTCAAGGGCAAAGTAAAAAATTATTTTTGAGGGGCCAATATTATGTATAAAATTTTATCAACATATTATTTATTTATACTTGATTCCTATACATTTATTTTTCCCTATATATTTTGATGGACCAATATTCTATATTTAAAATTAACATAATAAAGTGTAATTAAGTTAAAATTTTCTTTTTAAGGGTGCTAATACTTTAAAAAATGTTTGAATATATAATGGGAAATAAATAATTCTAATATTTTACATTACTTATATCTTAATAAAATAACATAATTAATTTTTGAAAGGCCAATCGCTAAAATAAAATACTTTTTCCTCTAAATATATATATGTATATAGGGAAAAGTTAAAAGGGATAAAGGGGCCAAAGCTCTTTACAACTAGTGGTGGCTTCAATGAGTACAAGAGAAGTCAGTTGCTCAAATTGAAATTCCCGACCCCTAAGGACTAGTTCTAGCATCAATTTGGAGTGGGTAAGTCTTTAACTTTTTAGTTGTATAGTTTAAGTTGTAAAAATCAGTGTTTTAAATGTTTAAATTCAGGTTATATTTCTTTTTTCCCCTAAATCAGGTGCATCAAAGTTCATAATTGTCTAACTAATGCAGTATTTAATGCTCAAGAAGTACCAATTCAAAGTGATAGTGATTGATTGAGGTTCGTTTGGTTATAATAACATCGATTTTCCATTTTGTTTGTCTTAACCACGTGTTATCACAAGTTGGTTTTTTATTACGAACTAAGGTATCAAGTGAATAGTTTAAACTCAGTAGACACTCTATATATATTAAACTCAATAGATATCAAGTGAACTTGTTTATATATTTTATGGGAATTAACACTTAATTATTGTTTTGTTATTGTTGTATGATGAATCAAGTCATAGCTCATCTAGTTCATGCTTGACTCAGTCGAATTCCAACATATAAGTCATTTTAAAACTTAGTAGTTCGTGATGTTTAGAGAGATCATGGCTAAACATTACAAAAATTATCCAAGAATGGATCCTCATGCCGATAATAAGAGGGCATTATTAATGCAGCACAAACTTAATAAGTATCTATATCTATTAATAAATTTGTAATAACTTGAATTTTAAAATATAAATTTTATATTTTAATGTATAGTATTTAAATATTATTTTAATATTATCAAATTAATTAACAATTTTGTAATACTTTCATTTATATATATTATGTTAATGTTATTTTATTCCTACACATATTTTATTAATTATTTAATAGATTCTATTTTTAATCTAAATGATTAGTTTTTAAGATCAATATTAAATCAAGTAACAAAGCATATTATTTCATTATTGTTAGTTTTTGTTTTAAGATTTTATTTAGTTGTTATTAATTTGTTGATGATGATGATGATGATTATTATTATTATTAGATAATGATGAATATAATTAATTGTATGTTTTATTACTTAATTATATATTATTGCAATTTTATGACCCAATTGAAAAGATTTTGAGGACTTATTTAAAAAGTTTAAGGAAGTTTAGGATCTTAGTAGGTAATTAAAAGTTAAAAAAAATATTTTTTTTAAAAATGCAGTAGAGACCCCCCCTCTTTCTTCTCCCCGCATCCCAAACCCCTCATCCCTTTCCTTCATTTCTTTCCTAAAAATAGGCTGGGGGCAATGCCGACCAATCACTTCTACCTGCCCACCAACCCACCAGCGACTGTGGGGGAACCAGAACAACGATGATATAGGTCCTAACATGTGTGTGTAGCATTTGTTTTTCCAGGTATGATTCTGGTTTCCGACAATGGATGGAGGCTTGTTGGGTGGTGTTGGAATCCTCATGAGATGATGTAACACCCCCTACATGCATGGTTCTGTGCAAATCACTGTTCCGATGATTGGTGTCGGTCCAGACAATTAAGAGGATTAGAATCATGTTTAAGTCACCTAAAAAAGTCATGAACAAAAATTAATAGTGATTACTAGAAGGTTAAATATATATCAGAAAAATAGAACATAAAAGATTAAATAAGCCGGGGGTCACAGCGATGGGTGACCGTACCGGGAAGTGACTGCGAGGTTATTTATAACTCTATTTTTGTATGGGGCATTGTGACACCGTAGGTCTAAGAATTATTGTGAAGTTAGAGGAAAGGTGAAAATCCCAGAAAAAGGTGGAGAATCATATCAAATAATTAGGTTAGGATTTTGGAAGAAATACAGTATGATTGGCAAACTGGATTAGACTGGCGAGGGTCAAATTGATCAATTCACCCCTAGAGGTTACTTATGACCTAACTTTCCAATAAAATGTGAGAAACTAAAATTGTGAAATATATAATTAAAGAAGAAGTATGGAAAAACAAAAGGAAAAGGAAAAGAAATTAAAATAGGAATAATGACATCACCCTAATGACCTAAGCATGACATAATTAATCAATTTAGTTTTTATTTATGTAATTGTGGGGATAATATTAATAATGATAAAACAAATTAAAACCAAAAAGTGGTCTTCTTCTCCAACATAAGCCATAGCCCTCTCTCTCTCTTGTCTCTCTCTCCATTTCCACCATGGAAGCTAATATGTAAGCTTTCTAAACCCAAATTTCAACCCTAAATCCCTTACTTTCCTTAAACAAAATTTGAAATTAAGCCTTGGTAAGAAGTGTAGAAGAAGGAAGTGGAGAAATTGGAGAAGAAATTGGAAGTTACAAAGTCATCAAGTGAGGTAAGTTAATTTTAATCTTCTCCTTACATTATTTGATGTAATTAAAGTGTGAATAAGTAGAATTTGAAGAAAAATTAAACAAAATCAAGCATGTTAGACAATTAGGGAAATTCGGCCATGATAGGGAAAGGTAGGATTTGATGGATTTTGATGAAACTAAAAGTGTTAGCAAGCTTGATGGAATGTGTAAATGAGATTTATATACTTTGATTGCATGAGATGTAACAATTAGTGAATTAGGGTTCTTAACCCTTAGGGTTTTTGGGGGAGAAATTTGAGAATTTGGTAAATTGATGTACTTTGACCAAATTGAGACTCAAAATGGTCAATTGGGACCAACTAAGGTGCGTTGGAATGGTGAGAAGTGAAACCGAATTCGGATTGGTAGGGGTCCAATTCTAGACAGCCAGACCAAAGTCAACTTCAAGGACCAAAACTGTAATTCTGCTACTCCAATTAGTGTGAGGCCAATTGGAGTTGAAAGTAGACACATAATGCCACACGTTTCATGTAGAAACCCTACCCTGAAAATGATTCTAAGTTAGTAAACAATTAGGTCAAACCCAAAATTGGCACACTGCCACTGTTCAAAAGTGACCAAATAAATAGTGTTTGTTCATTTAGCCATAACTTGGTGTAAGAAGGTCCAAATGACCTAATTTTTATACCGATGGAAAGCTAAGACACAGCACTACAACTTTTATGGAGAACACAAACCTAAATTCAGACCATAACCTATCCAAAAAGTGAGCTGTAGTCGGCATACCAAAACTGCCAGAACCAGAATTGTGCCCAGAATTCTGGGTTGTAACCAACCCGGCCAGCCTTAGAAAAATAGGCATAATTTGAGCTACAAAACTCCAAATGGAGTGATTCAAAAAGGGAATTAAAGCTAAGACATTAGGGAACAACTTTGATGAAGGACACTTAGCCAAATTCCTATAGTAACCATACCAATGGAATAATAGAAAATAGTAATCCAAAACTGACTTTTTGGATTTGCACCTAGGGAAATTAGAAATTAAATTGGCAATCAATGCCAACAAAATTAACACCCAAAATATGGTATATGGGTGCAATTAGAATTAATAAACCTATTAAGTATGGAAAAGTTAATATTTTGACTTGAATAGTGTCATGAATAGTGCCACTATACACAAAAATGCAAAGAACCCGAATTTATAAACCGTAATGAGTAGGATAAGTTTGCAAAGAAATTGTTGGAATATAATTATTAGAAATGGATACTAAAGCACTTTAAATTTATGTGTTTCAGTTGAAAAGGGATCTTCAAAGGAGAAACGAAAATTTGAGTAAATTGAGTCAACAAAAGAGATTTGTACACAACTAGTTTTAAATTGTTCATGTTTTGCATATTTTATTTGATTAAATGATTTTAGTTTCTTTATGTATTACGTTTACCAATTATTGAATTTCTTTCAATGATTATTGAAATGTGTTATGGCATGAATGAGTTTAGTTTTGAAAAATGAAATTAGTTGTGATTTTATTTTGTTATGAATTGAATGAAACTGGCTTCGGAAAATTTTTATTGAAATACGTTTATATGGTTTACATAGAAAATTTGATTTGAAAAATGGTTTATACTTAATGTAACACCCTCATTGTAGCAATTCCGTATATTCTACTGTTCTGGTGATCGGTGTCGGTCTAGACAGTTAGAACGTCTGGAAAAATATTTAGACTAGAGTGAGGAGTCATGAATAACTCAAATAATAGTAAGAAAAATTTAGGAAAAATTTTAGAAATAAAATACAATCAAGTTAAATGAGCCGGTACCCTAGCGATGGGTAACCTAGTGGGAAGTTGCGGTCCTCGCATCTAGGAGCCCTAAACCCGGGAGAAAATTCATGAAATAATTTTTGGGACTCTAGAGAAGAGTCATCGAGGTTTCGATGGTATTAGAATGCCAAGAAAATGCTCAGAAAAATTTTTAGATCAGTACAGACAATTTTAGTCCGTTAAGCAAAACAAATGGCATTTTGGTCATTTCGTCCTCAGAGACGATTTTTGACCAACTTGTCCATTTAAGTAAATAAATTATATGGCTTAAAATATGAATTAATATTGAGGAAACTTAAATTAAAAATGATAAAAGAAAGAAGAACAAGAAAGTAAAAACAAAAATGAAATTTAAATTAATTATTACACAAGGATGACATCATAAAAATGGGTAACCAATTAAATGTTAACAAATAATTACTAAGGGATAAGAAACAAATGAAAAGAAAACAAAATTGACTAAGTTTATCATCTTCCTCATTTCTACCTCCCATGGCCGGCACACCCCAAATAAATGTCTTCCTCCATTTTAGTTTTAATTGAGCTTCATTTCTCCCAAACTTTTCCCATAAAACCCTAAGCACCCTTTACAAAAATTAATCCTCACACCAAAAGGAAGCTTTTGATTGTCATAAAGTGTAAAAATTCTAAGATTTATACAAGTCCAAGAAGTGCCACTTAAAGGTTAGTGCATTAACTTATTCCTTTCTAACTTTAGATATGGTGAGCATGCCTAAATAAGTGTGAATTTAAAGAAATGACTAAGGACTTAAACTTCTTAAATTTGGTAGCCATGAAATCCTTTAGGGTCTAATGTTTTTATTTGATGAAAATTTGTCCCATGATGATGCTTGTTAAGTTGATATGCTTAGGAAGTAGAATGAATTGAGTTTGCACCAATTTGAAATTTTGAAATTAGGGTTAATGATCATGAATTAGGGTTTTAATTATGTGTTGGGCAATGAAAGTCTTAATGGTCAATTAGCAACCATTTGGCTATATTTGATGAGGAATTGAAGTGATTTATGCCAATGGAATTGAGGTTAGATATGCTACCTTAGGTGACCTGCAGGGTTGGATGTGAGTCCAGCAAGTTTGGGTAGCTGTAACTTGAGCGGTGTAGGTTCAATTGGTGCAAAGCCAATTGGACATAAAACTAGACACATAATGGCACAACTTTGATGAAGAAACCTTGCTCAGAAAACAAACTTATAATACCCTAAAAATTGACCAAATCTGGGTAATCAATTATGGACCTGGTAAAAGTGACCAAATGAACAGTGTTTGTTCATTTGGCCATAACTCAGTTTAGAAATATCCAATTGACCTAAATTTTATATCAATGGAAAGCATAGACAATTTAGAACAACCTTCATGTAGAACACAAACTCAAATTCTAACTTAACCTAATGTAATTGTCCACCAAAGTCAGGACACCAAATCTGGTAGAACCAATCGCCTGCACTCGTACAAAGTCAATCCGGCGATTATGGTAAAATGGCCATAACTTGAGCTACAAAACTCCAAATGGAGTGATTCAAAAAGAGAATTAAATAAGACACAATAAGGAACAACTTTCATGAAGAAAGTTTTATCAAATATTTACTGTAGCCAGGTCCTGTATAACAGTGAAGTTGGAACTCAAATTCTAAAAATTTGAAATAAAACCTAGGAGGCTAGGAATTGAGTTTGGCAATCAATGCCAACAAAAATAAAATGCAAAATGTGGTATCTTAGTGTACTTGGCTTAACAAATCTATTATGAATTAAAAAGTCAACCTTTGAATGGAAATGGTCAAGTGAATAGTAACCTCAATAATATTAATGCAAAGGACCAAAACTTAAATTGCAAATGATAAGTTATATAAATAGTGTAATGAATAAATGGATCATGTTAATGTATGAATGAGACATGAGTTCTCATTATTGTAGAAGGGAAAAATATTTTGAGTACAATGGTACATGAGAACCATTGTTTTGAATTGCGATCATTATGGATAACATAATGAATATATAAATTACGATAAATGCATAAATTATGTGAATATTAGACTTAGAGATTTATGTTTCTATTATGAAAAAGATTAAAATGCTAGAAATTATAATTAGAACCTATAATGAAATAATGAAACTTATGAACACTTAATGGTACTATGTGCCCATGTATCATCTAGACATGTGTGTCAGATTGGATAAATTGGCATGCCAATAGGATATTATTTTAGCAGTACTGCGAAAGGCTTTATGATTGTATTCATGGCTTTATGCCTGCACTCATGGCTTTTATGCCCGATTATGTGTTATCATGGCTTTTTAGCCATATTGACTGCATACGTGGTTGACGTTTCGCATCCCATGGTATGACGGCCCGAGGCACCGCGGTGTCCAGTGCCAACAACCTGTTATACAGTTTAGTCAACCTGTCATAGGTTACTTGGGCAGTGAAATTTATTGAAATAAGTTAAGAATATTAGCAATTAAAAATATTAGAAATTAAATAAATGAGTAAGATGACCTAAAATAAACAAGAATAGTTATTTAGTAGAAAGTATTGAATGAAATGATAAAAAGATTAGTAATAGAAATATAATTTAAATAAACATTACAAATGCACTTTTTCATAATAATATAAAGCTAAGAATAATATTCTTGGAATTTTTGGGGATGGTATATTATTACTGTGAATTTAGGAATTAAGCACTTCTGAAGAGGAATAAATTAGAATAGCAGTAATAGCGCATAGCAGGTTTGAGGTACGGGCGATGTAATCAACAGATCGCTCGCAGTGGAGTCTCCGCAGTTAGATTCGATCATATCATCACCACGTTTGCGCCTCTCACCAATTGAGTCGCCAATTGGTGAGAGGCTAAGCAAACCCGTGAGGTGATATGGGTTCAATCCCAGCTCACAGGCGAAGGGATTGAACTCCACCAAAGCGACGACATCGATTTGAGTTGCATCGCCTCTGAGGGGCACGGCAAGATGGCCACCCATAGAGGGGCTTGAGCCGGGCCCACTAAGCCGGTGTGACAATAAAAGGCGCTTTATTAATACACTCGCAGCTGCCTCAGCAGGAAGCTTTCAGATTGGCGATGATCACAGTCGTCGCTTAGTGGAGTCTGCAGCAGCTAGATTCGAACCCATATCACCACGGAGCTTAGCGCTTACCAATTGAGCCGCAGCCACCAATTGGTAAGAGGCTAAACCCGTGAGGTGATATGGGTTCAATCCTAGCTCACAGGCTAAGGGATTGAACTCCACTAAAGCGACAAGACTGTGAGTCGACGCTGTGCCTCTAGGGGTACGCTAAAGATGGCCACCCAATGAGGGGCTTGAGCTGGGGCCCGCTAAGCCGGGGTGTGACAAAAGGATAGTTGATACTAGAAGTATTATATTAAATTAGATTAAATTTCAGAGTATCCAAATTATGACCCATTTCTTTCTTTATTGTATATATTATTTTCTTATTATATTATTATACCACTAAGCAGAAATGCTTAGCGTGATGGATTTGTTTCCTTCGCACAGGTACTGAAGGCGAAACCCAGTGGTTATTAGATTGGGATTTTAAAGTCCAGATCTGCAGAAGTGTCAGAAGAGTTCAAGGTTGTCACCTCCTCAGCAATGCATGTAGATAAGGCTCATATAAGTTATTTTATGTATTTTGTATATTATAAATATTTTATATGTTGTAATGTAAACTAAGAATTGTAAACTAAGAATTTGTAAGTAATATTTATGTGATGTAAATTAATAAATTTATTAGTTCATATGTAATTAATTTGTATATCATGTAAATTGTAAATTTATTCAATTAGTTTGCAAATTATGTAAATTAATGGAAATATGAGAATTTTGATATGTGAATGGAGTATGAAGGAAAGTGGATGGAAATGAATATGAGAATTGAAATACATGGATGATATTGAAATATGAGATGATTATGAGATTTTATTTTGAAAATATTATTGAATTTCAAACAGGTGCATAGTAAAATACGCCAAATGGTAATATAAACAGAGAAAACTCCACTGGTTTCTCCATAGAAAGATAATTGATATTAAAATATAACGAGAACAAATTATTAAAAGAATAAAGTAAGATAAGATAGGGTGCTTCGGCACCGAGTGTGACATGTCTTGCTCGGCTACATTGTAGACGGGTGAGGGGTATTACATTTATTGGTATCAGAGCACGGTTTAGGCGTTCCTAGGCATTGATAGATAGAATAAGATTGTGTGCATAACATGCATTGCATTCATATGAGTTGAGGTGACACTAATGCAGATCCATTTTCTCTGGTAAGGTGAAGAAATAAGGAAGTAGTAGCTCATCGACTATTTACACCGGGTAAATTTTAAGGACGAAATTTAAATTAGAGGGGAAGAGTTGTAACACCCTCACTATAGCAATTCCGTACATTATACTGTTCCGGTGACCGGTGTCAGTCTGGACAGCTAGAACGTCTAGAAAAATATTTAGACTAGAGTGAGGAGTCATAAATAGCTCAAATAATAGTAAGAAAAATTTAGAAAAAATTTTAGAAATAAAATACAATCAAGTTAAATGAACCGGTACCCTAGCGATGGGTAACCCAGTGGGAAGTTGCGGTCCTCGCATCTAGGAGCCCTAAACCCGGGAGAAAATTCATGAAATAATTTTTGGGACTCTAGAGAAGAGTCATCGAGGTTTCGATGGTATTAGAATGCCAAGAAAATGCTCAGAAAAATTTTTAGATCAGTACAGACAATTTTAGTCCGTTAAGCAAAACAAATGGCATTTTGGTCATTTCGTCCTCATAGACGATTTTTGACCAACTTATCTATTTAAGTAAATAAATTATAAGGCTTAAAATATGAATTAATATTGAGGAAACTTAAATTAAAAATGATAAAAGAAAGAAGAACAAGAAAGTAAAAATAAAAATGAAATTTAAGTTAATTATTACACAAGGATGACATCATAAAAATGGGTAACCAATTAAATGTTAACAGATAATTACTAAGGGATAAGAAACAAATGAAAAGAAAACAAAATTGACTAAGTTTATCATCTTCCTCATTTCTACCTCCCATGGCCGGCACACCCCAAATAAATGTCTTCCTCAATTTTAGTTTTAATTGAGCTTCATTTCTCCTAAAATTTCCCCATAAAACCCTAAACACCCTTCACAAAAATTAATCCTCACACCAAGAGGAAGCTTTTGATTGTTATAAAGTGTAGAAATTCTAAGGTTTATACAAGTCCGAGAAGTGCCACTTAAAGGTTAGTGCACTAACTTCTTCCTTTCTAACTTTAGATATGGTGAGCATGCCTAAATAAGTGTGAATGGCAAGAAAATTTAAAGAAATGACTAAGGACTTAAACTTCTTAAATTTTGTAGCCATGAAATCCTTTAGGGTTTAATGTTTTTATTTGATGAAAATTTGTCCCATGATGATGCTTGTTAAGTTGATATGCATAGGAAGTAGAATGAATTGAGTTTGCACCAATTTGGAAATTTGAAATTAGGGTTAGTGGTCATGAATTAGGGTTTTAATTATGTGTTGGTGAATGGAAGTCTTAATGGTCAATTAGTGACCATTTGGCTATATTTGATGAGGAATTTAAGTGATTTATGCCAATGAAATTGAGGTTAGATATGCTGCCTTAGGTGACTGCGTAGGTGGATGTGAGTCCAGCAAGTTTGGGTAGCTGTAACTTGAGAGGTGTAGGTTCAATTGGTGCAAGGCCAATCGAACATGAAACTAGACATATAATGGCACAACTTTGATGAAGAAACCTTGCTCAGAAAACAAACTTAGAATACCCTAAAAATTGACCAAATTCGGGTAACCAATTTTGGACCTAGTCAAATTGACCAAATGAACAGTGTTTTTTCATTTGGCCATAACTCAGTGTAGAAATATCCAATTGACCTGAATTTTATATCAATGGAAATCTTAGACAATTTAGAACAACCTTCATGTAGAACACAAACTCAAATTCTAGACTTAACCTAATGGAATTTTCCACCAAAGTCAAGACACTAAATCTGGCAGAACCAATTCTGCCCAGAATTCTGGGTACAAGTCAATTTGGCCAGTTATGGTAAAATAGCCATAACTTGAGCTAAAAAACTCTAAATGGAGTGATTCAAAAAGGGAATTAAATAAGACACAATAAGGAACAACTTTCATGAAGAAAGTTTTATCAAATATTTACTGTAGCCAGGTCCAAAGGAACAGTGAATTCGAAACTCAAATTCTGAAAATTTGAAATAAAACCTAGGAGGTTAGGAAATGAGTTTGGCAATCAATGCCAACAAAAATTTTACTTGGAATGTGACGTTAAAAGTGCATGCCCTGATCTAAAGCGAAAAATCGATGTCCTCTAGTATCTCTCTCTTTGTACCGTCAAAGGCTATTACTACCATGACACTTTGGCGTACGGCTGATAGATTAATAGGTAGTTACTGCTGATAGATTAATAGGTAGTTTCGCCAAGGTGGCATTAGGTAAGACATTGAGGGCAGATCCATTATCAATAAGAACTTTAGCCACTATGCACCCCTTACACTTAACTGTCATATGCAGAGCTTTGGTATGCTTTAAGCCAGCCGGGTCTACTTCATCTTCCGAGAAAGTGACGAAATTGGACACCTGAATTTGCTCAACTATCTTCTCAAATTACCCTGGTGTGATATCGAGGGTCACAAAGGCCTGGTCCAGAACTTTTTCTAAGGCATGGCGATGCACTTCCGAGCTCAATATCAATGACAGCAAGGAAATTCGAGCGAGTGTCTTTCTTAATTGCTCAATGACGTCATATTCACTTTGTTTCATAATCTACAGCAGCAGTTCCTCTTCTTCTTTTTTTTTATTTTCACTAGATTCCCCTTTCTCAACCCTTACAGCCCCTTCCTCCACATTTTCTGGTGACTCTCCCATTTTTACTTTCCCCTTCTTCTTTTCTATTTCATCATTTTCGTAACATCTCCCACTCCTGGTTATAAATTCTACTTCCTGGCCTTGTGAGAGCGAGTTACTGGTTGTGACAGGTTTTGGCTCTGGTTAGGGAGTAGTATTGTTAGAGGGTCCTGTATAGGTTATCTTGAAATGCTCATGTGGGGCGAAGCATGGCTTAGGAGAGGTGATGGGTTGAGTGTATGTATGGTTAAGGGTAGGAATTGAAGTGCTGCTGGATGCGCTCTGAGTAAATACTTGGAGATTGCAGTTCCAAGGCACTGCATGGGTATTAGTGACTGGGAGTTGAGGCGGAGTTCGGATGATCATTATTGGTGGTACTAGTGGTGTTGGTGTGTTAGGAGCAGAAAAGACTATTCTTGGATTGGGGGTAGAGGTATCTCGGCCAAATCTGGTTGTGTTCACTTCATCCTCTATCCTTGACCTCTGCTGACATCTCAAAATTCTAAGTGATAGCATTCTCTGAACTTCCTGCCTGAATTCATCACAATTTTGCAACTCATGATCAACCATCCCTCCATGGTAGGGACATCTTGAATTATGCCGATCACTTCCTGACCCAGATCCTGAAGGCATACATATCCCTCTCTTACTGCGATTGCAAAAATCTCCTTGAAATGTGGAATCAGCTGATTTACCTCCAAGATTGATCTTTCATCCCAAGGTTCTATCACATTCACGCCATTCCCTGTATCATGATTAGCTAATGGGTTTAAAGTGACATTGGGAAGAGAGCCATTTCCCTCAATTTTTAACCATCCATTCTTGATCAGAGTCTGTACCCTTTCCTAAAGAGTTCCACAATTATCAGTTGAATGCCCCACTGCCCCACCATGATATTCGCATCGGGCATTAGCGTTATACCACCTAGGATATGGTGGCTGAAATGGGTCAAGGGGAATGGGCACTATTTGATTTATACCCAATAGGTATCGATAGATTTCACTGAGCGGAAGGGGGAGAGGCGAATCAGGATTCCTTGGTGGTCTTGGGTTGGTTTGAGGAGCAGGTGGTCTTAACTGAATAGGTTGAGCAGGCAGTTTGGGGTGGTAAACAGCTTGAGGTGGATATTGCGAGTGAGGGTGAGGATAATTTGGAAAAAGGGGTGGAACATTTGCTATCATTAGTGTCACACCCTACTCCTCCGTAACAAGTAACATGATCCCGTAGTACATCTAATGAATTACCATACTTCACCTACCGATAACCCATTAGATACACTACAAGAGATTTTAAAATAATTTTCGTGAAATTTAAATCATCGATTAAAATCTGGTGTTATAAAAATTTTTTTTTCAAAATTTCGGCAAAGTGCCGGCTGTGTTTTGAGAAAATAGTTCTTTAAACCTGAAAAGGAAAACACTCCCAACATGTTTTCTCAAATACAACTCTAATAACTTCATTTCAACTCACAATTCAAATCTCAATAATCAAATCAATTCACTTTCAAACCAATCTCATCATAAAGAACATTTCATTGATTACAAGACTCAACATTAATATTACAAAACTATTCATGTAAATGAAATCTCAAATTTTCATTTACAATAATTTACATTTAATTACATACCAAAATATTTTACAAGAGTTTTTATACAACTGCTCAATTAATTTACATACATATTATTACATACATATATCAAAACTTGTGTACATGGGTATACCTGGAGCTGATCTGAATGTCTCTTCCAAGAAGCTTATTCAATTGCTCTATGCTCTTTTCACCTGCGACAGCATACAAAGCTATCCCTGAGTGGTGAACTCAGTGGTGCACAACTATAATTTAAAACATAGTACAATATACCTTAACAAAAATTACAGCAAATAATTTGGAAATCTGGATACTCATCAAATTCCAAAACTCAAAATATTCATTGCCAATAATATAAACCATTTGTATAAAATGACTTTGATCACGAAATTCAATTTATCAAATCATAACTAACCATTTAAGGTAATTCCAACAAAATCAATTATACATAAATCATAATTGAAATCACAATTCTTTACTATTCAAAAACATTCTTTATCTCACTAACCATGCAAGACTAATCCAAAAGGGCCATCTTCGGGGTGATTCTAACTCCCTATGGTCGGGGAGGTCAAATCGGATTCTAACTCCCTATGGTCGGGGAGGTCGAATCATCGTGCACAGTACATCACAATAATGAAACTTCCGAAAGGGCCATAACAAATAAGAACTTAGATCTAACCTCTAATAAGAGGAGAATCTAAGCCTGTACACGTACCATGGTAATCAAAACACAACTAACTCCATTGTCTTCTCAACAAATGAGAGAGATGGGTAATAACCTGGTCAAGCATCTATAGTGAGATATAAAACAATATCACAATCCTTTTAGTGAGCATAAATCACAATACAATTTGATTCAAAGTCAATTCCAATATCCAATAATTTTTTTCTGCTCATCACAATTCAAATCATAAATTTGCATTTTTCCATGCAAATTGCCCATCACAATTCAAAACATGTTCTATCACAATTTTCCAAAACATAATTTATTCAATCCACAACAATGCTTAATAGTTGTAGAAATACCATTTCACAAAGCTAAATTCATACATACTATAACAATTTCAATAATTATTGAATTAAATCCAATGCTTGTTAAACATAATACATAAGAAAAATATGTCATTTAATCATATGAAATATTCAGAACAAAATCAGTTAAAAACTAGTTGTGCACAAACCTGATTTGAGTCACTCCTAGGCCTTGACTCAATGTTCTTTATGCTTCTCAATATCCTTATCAACTGAAACACACAATTTAAAGTGTTTCAGTACTTAATGAATTTGTTTCCAACATAAAATCCAATATCTAAATTTTCTTGTTACTATTCCCTTTAATTTATTTCATTAGTCAACCTATAATGTTGACCCTTGATGCATTCTAAATGAGTCAATTCTAATGTTATCAATATGAAACATTTTAGAGCCCTTTAGTGTTGGTATATGTTACCAAATTCATTTTCAAGTGTATTGCATTTTATTGCAATTTACCGGATTTCAGTGTACTATTTTGACCTAGTTTCCTCAGCTTTCGGGTTTCAGTCCATACTACAAACTTGTAGGTCTATGTCTTATTGCACGCGAGGCAAAATTTCAGATCATTCTGAGTTGTGTAGACCAAGTTATGGTCAATTTACCAATGCTAGACAGAATGCATCAAAATGGTAACTTAGGTCATTTTTAGGTCACTTTTGGTTCAGCTAGTTTTGGTACCTGAACTTGTGCAAGCTATTTGGCTTGGTTCTGGCCATTTCTGGGCTTTGGTGTCTTCTTAAGAATTGTAGATATATGTCTAAATTATTCATGGTAAAAATTTCAGGTCAATTGGACCTGTTTTAAGTGAGTTATGTCCAAAACACTAACTACTGCCCAAATGGTCAATTTTCAGGCTTTCAAGTCACTAATCCGGATTTGGTTATTTTTCAAGTCACCTTCTAGGCAGAATTTTCATAAGCTTCCTTCATGAAAGTTAGCACATTTTGTGCCTAGTTTCACCTCCAATTGGTCTCATACCAATTGGAGTCACATACTTAAGGTTCTAAGCTAAAATGTATATTGCCCTATTACACATTGTTTATCCTTACCAATTACACATCCAACACTTACCAAATTAATTCTTCCATGCCAATTCTGGTTTGTACCATAATATTAACACACTTTACTTCACATTTTTGGTCATTTTGGCTGCTTGTAACCACTCTCAACAAACACATTATAACTCAGAATTTTTCCAAGTCCAATTACAACAATTAACCACATGACATACCTCATTTACATGTCCAAATTCAAACCATTATACATATATCCATGCTGCCATCAATAACAACATCTTAAACAACCATAAACAAGTAAAAACAAGTTACATATATTGAATTTCCATGGCTGCCAATGTGACACCCCTTACCCGTGTACAGTACACCCGAGTAAGTAATGCCACACGGTGTACCGGCACACTCTAATATTCCTCAATTAATTTATACAATGCTTTTGCATATAATTTATGAAATACAATTTATTTAAACCATTTATCAAAAGTATTATTCATTTAAGGTTCCGAAAATTTTAAAGAAAATCCGTGAGTACTGCTAAAAATGGAGAAAACCGTTCTTCGGAACCTGTTAAAAACACTCCCAATATTTTTATTCCATCATCTCAAACTCCAATATCCAATATCTCAACAATATTTCTCAATAGCAAATTCTCAATAATCTTTTGATTTCTCAAACATCCATTATCAACACCAAACTCAATATCAAGATTTCAACATTTCAAATTCTATTTTCATTCATCATTCACATGTGATGTTCGCATATAAATCACAAGTAAACATTTACTTTTCCATTAACAAATACAATTTTCATAATTTACATATACATCAATATACATTACACAAGTTTAATTACATATGAAGAAAAATCTGCTACAAAATATCAAAATGACAAAATGACACCTAGTGCCCTACCAATGCACTGCAGGTAGTGAGGTGACACGGACACGGTGCAGAACTGCCGGATGGACTCACCCAGTCTGTGGTCTACTGGGCTCACGATCAGGATCTCCAGTACCTACGCGTGGCAAAAGCAACGCGCTAAGCAATAATGCTTAGTGGTGCAATAATATAATAACAAGAAATAACAGATATAAATATGTATTGTATGTGCATGTTTTGTTTGTCATGTATTTGTATATCCATTCATTTATTTCTTCTACATTGCTCAATCTCATTCATTTGGTTGCCCCAAGTAACCTACACTAGACGACTGGACTGGATAACGGGTAAACTGGCACTGGGTACCTAGTACCTCGGGCTGTCACACCATCGGTCACATATGCATCTCCCGGTGTGCAACAGAACAGCTAACAAGCTGTAAATAATATCAGGCACAAGGCCAAGTCTCAATGCAAAGTCAGAATGGCTAAAAGCCATGAAATCATAGAATGCCTGCAACCTCACTTTGCCATAGCATTTTTAAGTTCAATTTGTGGCCAACATACCTCAAATGGTCACTTATTGACCATTAGAGTGTTCTTTAATAGGTTGGTAAGCCAAATCAATTTTTCATGCCTCAAAACCCTAGTGTCCAAGGCAATTTACCCATAAACCTCCATTAGCACCCTAGTTAAACATCTATGTAAATATATAACTTAAATACAATCTTCAACTCATGCTAAGTCCATTAAAAACATTCAAAACCCTTCCTCTATTAGGGCTGCCAAAATTCAAGTGTTCTACCCATAGGTTTTTTGTTCATTTAAACTACAAATCTTACTAAGTTCAAGTCCAAAATCATGGAAATAAGGAGTTTAATGGGTATAAGTGCACTAACCTTGTTTGGGCAGAATTTCCAAAGCCCTAAACCTCACTTTTCTTCCTTTCCTTGGCTGCCAAAAGCTTCTCCAAGTGATATGGTCAAGGTTTAATGAAAGGGGTTAGGGTTTAGTGGTGGAAACTCATGGGAAATGGAGGTAATGAAAGAAAATTTTCATGGAGGGAGGAAGAAGAGAGGATCACGTTTTTAAGGAAGAAGAAGAAGAAGAAAGCAGCTGGTTTTTTAATTGTTTAGGTCTTCTTTTATCTCTTTATTAGTTAGTCAAATAATGGCTAAATTTTGATTGGTCATAGTTTTTCTTAATGACATCATAATTCCCATTTACTTACTTTTCTTCTTACTTTTGTTTTCTTATTTTCATTTCTCATTTTTAATAAATTTTTCATCAACATTAATTCATATTTTATGTAACACCCCTATTGGCATAGCCTGGTAGATTTCACTGTTCCGGTGACCGGTGTCGGTCCGAACAATTAATGGGATTAGGGCCACACCTAAGACAACTTGAGAAGCCATAAACATAAATAATTAGTAATGTTTAATTAGTTAACTATAAATAAGAAAAACAGAACATAAGAGGTTAAACGAGCCGAGAGTCACAGCGATGAGTGACCTCCTCGAGAGCAGCTAAGTCGTTTTAAACTCAAATTTCGAATCGTAAAGTGACGCCTGCGGTCCTTAGGACCCTTATGGACACAAATGGAAAAGAAAATCATGAAAAAGAAGCGTAAGCCAGTCAAATAATTAGGTCAGGGAGCCGGAAGAAATATTGGATTATTTGCAAACCGGGATGAACCGGCGAGGGGCAATTTGGTCAATTGACCCCGAGAGCTGACTCCTGACCTAACTGTCAAATAAAATCGGAGAAAAGAATATTTCGGGATCGAAAATTTAATTAAAGAACTAATAGAAAAATAAATAAAAGAAAAAGAGAAAAGGAAAGAGATTGGAAAAGTCAAAAGTTATGACATCATGCATGATGTCATAACTAAATTAATAAATTGAATTAATTAAATTGGATTTAAGGGTCTTCCATAAGAAAAAACGTAAAAAGGAAAAAGAAAAAAAAAAAGAAACAAAAAGGTCTTCTTCCTTCCAATCTTGCCGCCCCATCTCTCCCTTTCATTCTCACTCACTTGTTCCACCATTTTTAAGAATTAGAAAGCTTGAATTCCTTACTTACTTCCATAAATTCACAAAGTCCCAACATTAAAAATTCTCTTTACATGTTGAAGAAGCATTAGAGAGCAAAAAGAAAAAGAAAGACTTGAAGGAAGTAAAACCTAGAAACCCACCAAGCAAGGTTAGTGTTTATCTCTTAAATTTTTCTTTATATTAATGATTAACTATTTGTATTAAGTTGGAATTTGATAAAAGTTAAAACAAAATGTTAAGATAAGGGATCATAAAGATTTCAGCCAGCATGGTATGAAGGTATTGTTTCATGGTTTGATTGACTTAAATGAATATATGAACCTTAAGTAGTTGAGTTATTATGGTTTAAGGCTTTGAAAGTAGTTAAATATAATGAATTAGTGAGATTAGGGTTTCAATGCTAGGGTTTATGAACCAAAAATTGGAGAAATACATAAATGGCATGTTTAACCTATTGTGAAATGAAATAATGGTCAATTATGACCAAATAAGTTGTGTGGGAATTGTTGGAATAAAAATCAAATTCGTAGGTCAATGGTCATGCTGCTGGCAGCATGACCCACTTTGAAGGACCAAAACTCAAATTTTACAAGTCTAATTGATATGCCACCAATTGGGGATGAAAATAGACATAAAAGAGCACAATTTTCATTAAGGAACCATGGCCAAAAACTGACCAAAACTTGGTGAAACAATTGACCAAAGTGAGTTGATAGCAGGCTGCCACTGCACTAAACTGACCAAATGAATAGTAACTGTTCATTTGGTCATAACTCGAGTTAGACAGGTCAAATTGACCTGAAATTTGGCCAGGGGTTAGAGGGCATATAGATCTAAAACTTTCATGAAGAACATCACCCCAAATTATGCCATTAACCCATTCAGATTATTGAGCAAAGTTAGGTTACCAAACCTGCAACTCTGCAGAATTTTCATTGAGCAGCAATGTTTGGATGGCTATAACTCTCTCTAGAAAACTCGGATTTAGGCGATTCTTGAACCGATGGAAACCTAAGACATAGTACAACATTTCATATGAAGAAAGTGAGACCAAATTATGAACTTAACTTGATCAAATTATTGACCAAAGTTGGACTAAAATCTGCCAGAACCCAAAAGTGCAGCATGAACAGTGCACGTGAACAGTAAACTTATTTTGGCCATAACTTGAGCTACAAAACTCCGATTGAGGTGATCCAAAAATGAGAATACACTTAAGACAATAAGGAACATTTTCTATGAAGGAAGTTTTGTCAAATTTCAACAGTAGATCGACCAATGGAATAGTGCAACTTTGGAGAACCAAAACCGAAAATTAGCAATTTTGCCAAAATGACCTAAGCTTTAAACAAATGACCAAAACCAACAAGTTTGGTGACCAAAATGTGGTATGTGGGTGAAGTTGGAGTTCCCATACCTATTAAGCCTTAGAAAGTCAATAATTTGACTTGAATAGTGCAGTGAATAGTAACCCAAAACACAAAATTTCGAGAACATCGAATTTAACACGTTAGAGCTAGCTAAATGTGAAGTTAAGTTTATTTTAGATTTATTTTAAGTTCTAGTACTGAAACATTGTAAAATTGTGTGTTTTAGTTGAAAAGAATATCGGGAAGGAACCCGAGGAACCGAGTCGAGGCTAAAGGACGACTCGTTTGAGGTTTGTGCACAACATATACTTTTATAATCATCTTTTGCATATCGTTTTGAATAATGTGAAATATTGGATTATGGCATTCTTATGATATTTGATCTAAATTGTTGAAAGTTATTATGTATATTTGAAAAGACAATGTTTAGCAAATTGTTAAGATAAGTTTTGAAACCACAGTGTCATGACCATATATTTGAACACCTCACTAGCACGACTAGTGGGGGTAATTAGTTTCGAATTTTGATTCCTTCTCTGGAGAAGTGTTGAGGTGTGCCAGTAGAAGAGGATGTGAATGGATATCCATATATTTGAGCTAGCTAGCCTTGTGATATGATTTCTCTTTAGCCTCCGGCTATTGAGATTCATGTGATTTCTCTTAGCCTCTGGCTATTGAGATTCTATTTGTTTCGAATGGCATGATCTAAATGTGGGTTTTATGAAATGTGTTTTGATACTTTGAAATGAACTTGGTTTACATGTAAAATCTCACAATGCATGATTGTATTTAATTTTCATGTTTAGCCAAATTTTTGAATGAATGTGCTTTAAGTTTTGCATAAAGATTATTTTAGTATATTGTGCACCACTGAGTCCTAGTACTCAGCGATAGCTTTATTCATTGCAGAATCTGAGAGACTAGAGGAGCAGCAGATGAAATTTCGAGGTGTGTGAAGTCATCAGCTTGAAGCCTTCGGGTATAATTTATACCCTAACTGTAAATACTTCTTTTGATATATATATTGCACATAAATGTATGGACATGTAAAAATGGGTCTTGAGCAGCTTGTACACAAATTTGTATGAAGTTTATAATAAAGTTTAGTTTGTGCTTCTTTTGATATAAATTTGTAAGGTTGTGTATAAATTATTTTGTTTTTAATGAAATATGAATGATATTGATTAACAGTATTTTGAGAATTATTGAACTTGTGAATTTTGAGAAATTGATTGAGTTTGATTGTGAAACCGAAGTAGTGGTTGAGAAAAACTTTTAGAAGTGCTTTTTACAGGTATTCGAAGAACGGTTTTCTCAAAATACAGAGGAAACTCTGTCAAAATTTTTATAAAATTTGCGGAAAAATAAAATGGCCAAAAATATTAATTAGTTTTAATTTTAACTAAATGTTTTAAATACTTATTAGAAAATGCTCACCACTTATCAAAAATAAGAAAATTGTTTTAAAATCCCTTGTAGGGTACTTAATGAGTTATCGGTAGGCGAAGTGCGGTAGTTCATTAGGTATTCTACGGGATCATGTTATGCCTTATAAAGGGGTAAGGTGTGACATTTTATGTCATATTAATTATTTACTCAACTGGATAAGTCGGCCAAAAATCACCTCTGAAGGCGAAATGACCAAAATGCCCTCCGTTTGGCTTAACGGGTCAAAATTGTCTGTACCGATTGAAAAATTTTTCAAGGTATTTTCTTGGCATTCTAATGCTATGGGAACCTCAGTAACCCTTCTCTGGAGTCCCAAAAATTATTTTACAATTTTCCCCCGGGTCTAGGGTTCCTCGTTGCGAGAACCGCAACTTCCCTCCGGTTACCCATCGCTTGGGCACCGGCTCGTTTTACTTGGTTGTATTTTATTTCTAAAAATTTTACTAAGTGTTTCTTATTAATATTTGAGTTAATTTTGGTCCCTCACTTAAGTTTAATTATTTTTCCGGACGTTCTAGCTATCCGGACCGACACCAGTCACCGGAACAGTAGAATGTACGGAGTGGTTACCGGGAGGGTGTTACAGCCAAAATGTACATCTCAATTAAAACATCAAACTTCAAAAATTCTTCCATAAATCAACTACCCACAACCTTGGTTACACTTTTAATGAAACAAGAATTGAAAACACTCACTTACCTATTGTTGGAGATTGATCAAACCTCAACTAATCCCCTTCAAATTACCATCAATCTCTTCTTTGTGATGTGGGGATTAAAGTTAATGAAGTGAGCCTTAGGTTTTGAGTTGAAAATGGTGGAGTTATGGAAGCTTTTAACATTTGGCCATGGAGGTTTTATGGGAGGAGTAATTCGGCACAATGGAGTGAGGTTGAAGATGAAGTTGAATTCTGTCCACTTTGGCTTATATGTGTCCACTAATATCCCACTTAATGCTCCGCCAACTTAGTTTAATATAGTTTAATCATTAATTTTCAATTATCCCAATTTTCACCCCTTAATTTCCCTTAATCACATTTTATCTTTAATCTCATTTTTCATTCAATTTTCAAAATGTGATACTACTTATTTTTCATGGACATTTAGGTCAAAAGGCAACTCGGGGTGTCAATTGACCACAATGCCTTTATTCGGGTTGCATTCCCGATTTTTCGGTAACACCGAGTTTTGTCGTTTTCTCGATTTCTCGTTTTTCTTTGTACTAATTAATTAATTTTTCTTTGATATTTCTAATGACATTTATACTTCAATAGATGTTTATTTAAGTCTTAAAAATATTTTCCAGGGTTCCCTACGGTCCAGGGCTAGTCAACGGTCCACGCCGCAACTTCCCAATGTGGTCACCCATCGCTATGGTTTTCGGCTCGTTTAACTTGGTTACATTTCATTGCTATTATTTTTCCTTTGTTTTTCTTGTATTTTCCTTTCTTGTATTTCATTATTTTATGTCTCCCCACTAACATTTAGATGTAGTTCTAGGCATCCTAGCTGTCCGGACAAACACTGGTCACCGGAACAGTAGAACGCACTACCGAACATAGGGGTGTTACAATTGGACTCTGAATTGGGGGGGTGTGGTCGAAAGTTATTTTGAGGGACTGGTGGGTGAGCTTGTCTGGTGATAGAGTGTACACCACCTTCCTTCTTTTTCCTAAAACTGGCGATTTTCTTTGCAGAGTTTTCTCCAGTCAACTCCTGCAACCTTCCTAACCTGAGATTAGCTTCAATTCTTTCACCAGCCTGGATAATGTCGGAAAAGCTATTGGACGTATTTTCGATCATTAAATTGAATTATGGGGCCTTCAGGGTTTCAATGAAGAGAGAGCAAAGCTCATTATCAGTAACCGGAGGATATACCTCAGCTGCCTTCTCTCTCCATCTCTATGCATATTCCTTAAAGCTCTTCTTCTCCTTCTGCACCAGATTTTGAAGGTCTCTTTATGTTGTGGTGACATCACAATTAAATTTGTATTGCTTGAGGAAAGTATCAGCCATATCTTTCTAGGAGCATAGTTTACTCCTATCCAGCTGTATGCACCATCGTAAGGCTGCCCCGGAGAGGCTTTCATGAAAGAAATGGACTAGAAGTCTATCATCTTTCGTGAACGCAGACATTTTAGCTATGTAAGTGGCCAAATGAATGAGGGGATCTAAATTTCCTGTATATTTGTCAAAATCCGAGACTTTAAACTTAGGTGTTACTACTAAATCCGGTACCAATCTCAGTGAAGATACATCAACTGAGCCATACATGTTCAGACCTTCTATAGCTCTTAGTCTTTCCTCTAGAGCAGATAACTTCTCATTTTCCTTTTCTTTACTTTCACCCCCTGCTACATAAGCCATGCCTTTGGTTGGGAAATTAGTTGCAGGGTAAACTGAAGGGATTGGTATGGAAGGGTGAAATTCGGCATTTGAGATAGCCAGATGATAAGAAACGGGTAAGTCATTATTTGGGAATGTTGGACTGACAGTGATTGTCGGATCAGGAATAGAAGCCTAAAAGGTGAAAGAGGTTAAAGCTTGATGGGAATCAACCGTCGTTGTGAGTGGGGGAATTACTGGTAGATTTGGTTCTGGTGTAGGTCAAATGGTTTCTTTACTCTGGGACATCTCCTTCATTAGTTTTATCAACTCTGAGACTTGGTCTCTCAATTTCGAAACTTGTCGTT
The DNA here is from genome assembly GCF_030052815.1 of Hevea brasiliensis. NCBI lineage: Eukaryota > Viridiplantae > Streptophyta > Magnoliopsida > Malpighiales > Euphorbiaceae > Hevea > Hevea brasiliensis. Next base: position 36,857,165 of record NC_079498.1, on the reverse strand, counting down.
GTAGGTTCTGTACTTGTTCCTGGTATTCCATTATCTTCCTTGCTCGGGACCTTGTTAAGTAAACTGTTTTCAGTTGAACCGCTTGCTCGATCGGGTTTGCTTTGTTTGGAGCAATGTTGATTTCCTATAGAAAGTTTTTATTAGTTTTAAATTTTGTTACAATTAAAGATCCTAAATAGACAAAGGATACGGTGGTAGATAACTGCCAAAATGGAGTCTGCAGAAGGTGAATTGTGTCAACTTTATCATGGCATCACTCGATAGTGCAAAAGTGAATGACGGGATTGTATGCGTGTCTATGACACTTGTTCATATGATGCATTCATCTTTTCGTATAACCCTAACGAGGATAGTTTCCACGGGAGTTATACTATTCATTCATATGTTGCTAAACATGGTTCAAATAATTTATTAACAATCGTTCATACATAGCATTCTTGCTATTGCCTAGGTTCAGGAAGACTCTTTAAAATACAATGACATCTTTTGAGGTACTTATAGAGTGTTTCTTCTTGTCTGGCAAGATTGAATGTCTTTAAGGCATACTCAGATTCTGGCAGTAGTTCTTATTTCCCTTGTGCTATCATTCTTTCTAATTGGTCAACATTTTCTCTCTGTTCTTGATGAAGGGTTGCTTGCCTTTCTTTTTCTTTCCTTTCTTTGGCACATTCTTTCAAAATGTCATTAATAAGTTGTGCCTGCTCCTTCAATTCAAGCTTCTTCTTTTTGTTTTCCTATTTATATTCTTCCATAAGTATTTCCTAATATTCTAGTTTTTCCTGTAATTTCCATTCTGGACTCCTGCCTCTCTCACTGCGCTTTGAAGCAAGGTCTTTTCTTTCTCCCACTGTATTTCCTGTCCCTCAAATTCCGCTTCTCCTGCTATTACTTCTTCCCTGAGCCTCTTTACCTCCTTTTTCAGGATTTGCTATTGGTCTTCTAACTGCCTTATACATTCTTGCAATTGCTGGTTCTTGGCGTTCGAATTCTGTGGAGAGCTAACCAATTTGGCACTAACTTCTTCTGAAAGAACTTCTCGATGAGGCATGCTTCCCTTAGGCTCTGCTAGTTCAGAAACTCGATATCCCTTATCTCTGCTTTTTCTCCATCTGAGATAATCTTCTGTGGTGCTTGACCCTTTAGGCTACCGTTCAATCAAGGTGACCTTTTCCCAGGATTTGCGAAATGCTTTCAGTTCTTCCTCTCTAATACCGATGACCTTTTCCCAGGTTCATAATAGAAATGAGCTTGATAGAACCCTTCAACATTGGGTGTGAACTGGGTTGAACCGAATTCCCTCATTACCAAAGTTGGGATGTAACTTGTGCACTCGGTCAGTCTTATCAAAAGTAACAAGTGATTATCCCCTGTACTGAACAAAATGGGTTGGCCCGTAGTCCACAACTTCCTCCAGTAATAGTTGTGATTTTTAAAGCTTAGAATATGCTCTTGCCATTGTAGTTCATTCTTTGGACTTATTGCTAATTTAGCCATCTTTTCGATGAGAGGCTGGTCGGGATACCAGGTCAATCCCTTAATTTCCATAGGACAGATATGGCTGAGGATCCAAAGATGTAGCAATTGGGAACAACACTTGATGGTTCCCTTACCCTATCATCGGTAATACGTTAGAGTCAAAAAGGTCTCTGCGAGGATGGTAGGTATTGGGTTGACATTCTGCTTCTCTACCGCCAAAAATAACTCCGTGACGCTGTGAGTTATAACTCCCAAAGGCCTAGGAAACAAGTTCAGGTTGTAAATTCCCAAAGCTAGTGCCAACGAAGCCTGTTCCCATTGCTTGCCTTGACTATGCAGATCCAAATACTTTTTGGTGTAAGTCCAATACCACCCATGTGTGCTTCCCTTGAAGGTTTCCTTTGTCTTTGCTTCCTCTGCAGAGATTCTAAGTATATGCGCGAACCGTTTCTAGGTCTACCTATGCTCAAGGTGTAGATAAATTATATTTTGTGCCACATAAGGGACCTCTAGTAGTGCCTGATATTCTTCTATAGTGGGAATCGTATCAATATCGCTGAAGAACACCCTATACTTGGGATTCTAAGTTAATAGCATGGCTTTTAATGTAGGAACTTGTACTCTGACCCGTATCAAAGTTGCAATCCTCCCATACTTTTTCTCAAACTTTACTTTGACATAATCAGGAAGTGATTTCCAGCTACTGGATAAATCATCAAGACTAGTCATTCTAACCTTAACCTTACTAGGATCAAATGGAGGTAATGGGCAAATGTCCGCCCCTATGTCATCAATCTATAGGGACTTTGAACAATGAATTAGTCTAGACCATTGTTTAGCATTATGTTCTTGCCTTGGAACTCCTTCAGTTGATTGACTCAAGGATGCTATTTTAAAGTTTCTCTTTATCCTTTACAGACACCAGTTTACAATACCTGTAGAAAGTAGGTCAGCAGGATAAACTCAGGTAATTTTGAATTAAGGTGATGATATCTTTACACCTATCATGGTAGGAAGGTGTGCAGATTATCTAATCAACATAATTCAAAATTACCTTTAAATTACATAAGAAAATTAAAAAGTAAAAAAGGGAGTGGAGCAAGAGCAATTATGTCCCTTTTATCCTACGAATAAGGAAAATCCTAATACCAGGTAAGTACTATCTAATTGGATAGTTCTACCTTACGAGGTAGTTTACTATGGCTTTCAACTAATGTGATAGTTTAGCTCGAGTTCTAAAAACTCAAAGGTTCCCAAATTGTCCCTACTATATACAGTAAGGCCTCATTCCACCACCATGATACTAACAGGAGAATTCCACGTGTATCACAGTAGATGGAACAAGTTCCAATCTGAGCAAAAGCCTTCACAGATATTAACGGGGTGAAACCCATGGGTACTGCTACATGACTCCCTCCTATTTCCTAAAGGGTAAGAAAGCCTGGGTATAGGGCTAAAGTGTGTGAGGACATCATGTAAATAATCAGTGTGTGAAGGGACATATTTACCTCTTCCCTGTACAGGGGGAGTTTTAGACGAAGATTGCTGTAATAAATAAGATAATCAAAATAAGCAAAATGGTTAGAAAGAATAACAATAATCAATATATTAAGACTTTCGAATTTTATAAGTTAAGCCCCCTAATTACGATTTTAATTTATATGAGCAAAAAATTAAATCTGCTTTTGGACCTCTAAACCAGGGCTAAGGATATATCCCCAGTGGAGTCTCCAAACTGTCGCAAGGGTTTTGTGGTCACTGGACGATTCTCACAGAAGTGGGAAAAGTGAGGAGTCGCCACTTTAATTTTGAGGGAAATTAAAGAAAACCATTTGTAAAGATTAAAACCACTTCGAAAATAGAGATTCTAGGTTCAGGGTCCATATACAGGTGGGGAAGGTGTTAGGCACCCCACCTTGTCCCTCGATGAGGGTAAGCAAATTTAATGTTGTGCTCTCTATAAATTAAAATTGATAATTTAGGGGTTAGAATGATGATGTTAATCCTTTGTACGGATAAAAGGAATGTTGATATTTCTCTATTACGGGTTGCCCAAAAACACGAGTGCATGAGATGACCCTTCAGTGAATAGGTGTTGTGTAATAGGTATTTTAGGGATTAATATGAATACTGAAGTTGTGATATTCTCAGGGGGAATTTTGTCCTATAAATATGAGTGCCTTGAGGAGGACCCTCCATCGGGCCTTAACATAATATTCGGGATAATTTGGAAGAACTCTCCTACCGATCCCTTGGTGTATTAAGAATTTAAGTTGAGAGCTCGAGTAAGAACTCTCCCCCGATCTCTCAGTGTATTAGGGATTTAAGTTGAGAACTCGGGTAAGAACTCTCTCCCGATCTCTTAGTGTATTGAGGATTTAAGTTGAGGGCTCAAGTAAGAACTCTCCCCCGATCTCTTAGTGTTAAGAATTTAAGTTGAGAACTCGGGTAAGAACTCTCCCCCGATCTCTTAGTGTATTAAGGATTTAAGTTGAGAACTCAGGTAAGAACTCTCTCGATCTAAAACGCTTTGCGTGAAAATTTGGTTGAGTTTGGGTAAGAACTCTCTCCCGATCTCTTAATATATGGCGTTAAAAATTTGGCTGAGTTCGAGTAAAAACTCTCTCCCGATCTAAAATGCTTTGCGTGAAAATTTGGTTGAGTTCGGGTAAGAACTCTCTCCGATCTCTTAATATATGGCGTTAAAAATTTGGCTAGATTAGGGTAAGAACTCTCTCCCGATCTCTTAATATATTTACAAGAATGGCTTTTTATTAGAACTTCGAACTAGGGATTCAGGTAAAGGGTCTTTCTTAATCCCTTTTATATGGGAAAGAAATATCGAAGACATAGGAAACCCTGGTGGAAAAAGCTTTTCCTGGCTTACGGGATTTTATAACTAGATGGCGGACATTAGGCCGAACTCCTTGCTGATCTTCCGCACGATTGCTTTATCCGAACTCTTTGGTTTCAGATTTCATCCCTATTCTGGTAGCCTACCCGAGGTTCGAACTTAGTCTTGATTTTCGATCTTGTCTTATCGTCTGAGCTTATTCCAGGCCCCAATCTCATAGCTTATTTTCCATTTCGGCCCCTCTAGCCCATTGTGATCTTTCTATGACCGCCGGAGTTACGTTCATTTTCCTATTATTTTTGTTTATTTGTTAAAGTACTTCTGCCTATACTTTTTAGAGTATTTATGAGTCGCCAATGATTCAAACATATACTTTCGAAAGGAATGAAAATGAGGTGATGATAAATGAAATTTACGAATCAATAAAAAAAGGAAATACTATGGGCTAAGACAACCTATTCTTAGATTTAATGTGACTGGATATGTAAACAAAAAATTGAGAAAACAAACTGAGGATATTCAACAAAATGAGAGTTTAGACGCTTACCTATAGAAAGTTGGGGAGATAGACAAGCCGACTCCGATATCAACAAATCTTAGAGAGCTGAAGGCAGACGGCCGAAGAACTTGAGCTTACTCGAAGTAACGGGAATAAAGCGGAATGAAGTTGAGTTCGAAGGGTAATGCACAGATACTAAAGTGATGGGAATGAGGCGGAGTGAAGTTGGGTTCACAGGGTAGTGCACAGGTACTGAAGATGAAAATCACAGGATTTAGAGCTTTTTTAAATGAAATACTTCAGAAAACTAGTTTCTAAAGTTTCTCAAAACTTTGAGAGCTTTGAATGACAAGCAATAAGACTGAATCAAAGTTCAGAGTCTTTCCACGATAATCCTTCTTTTTTATAGTATTGCATGCAGGTATTTTCAAGGAATGGGTGTTCAAAATGAAGGGTCAGGATCTCATCAGAAGGAGACGAAAGGCTTAGATTTAAAAGGACAAAATCTGATGTCTGAGAATTAAAGAGAATCAAAATGGAGGGTTGGGATTCCATTCAAAATATCTGTCCTTTCATCCCTTAATCCAACGATCAAGGGTCATGCCTTACAAAATGGATCCAAAGGCTGGGAACAAAAGGCATCAAATCTGTCATCTGCTTTTGATTTGAGGGCTCCAAATCTATCCTTACAATTGTAACCAACAGTATAGATCGAGATGTACAGGGCTGCTTTAACCGTTTGGCGTCTAGCGGCTAAGAGGGCGTCCTTGTAAATGAGATGTGTGGTGAGGATCATATCATGCCTGTAATGCTTTAACTAACTCGAATATGATGGTGAAGGGAGCTAGTTGGAGGTCCTGACCCGAAGTTATTTAACCCCCCTGAGTTTTTCGATCTCTATAGGTCGTCCCTTATTTTTTCCGATCTTATTGTGACTGACCTATCTTAAGATAGTTATTTCGATCTTATTGTGACTGACCCATCTTAATATTGTTATTTCGATCTTTATCTTCTTTTGCATCCAGTCTTTTTACTTCCCGATCTCTTTATTTTCCAACCTCCTACTCAATTCGATCTGTATCGGTCAAAGCAATAAATTCTTCAGTTACCGATGAGCCCGCTTCGAGTTCCGCAATAAATGCCAGGGCCCTATATATATACAGCCATAGGGAATCACCTACACACTTCACTTTTCCTTCTCCAGTTTATTTCCAATGCACTACTTCCCCAATTCTAGCTTTTTCAACGGTAATTCTAATTATGATGGCCATTTTGATCTTTTTTCGACTATTTCCTTTGCCTTTCGCCTGAAAATTTATGACCCCGGTGATCAAAGAGCTATGAGAACGTCATCTAATTACAGCGAGAGAACTGGATTAATTTACTGATCAAGGTCAAAAGTGACGACAGTGCCAATCTCGAATTGGTCTACCGGTATGATCGGTAGACCGATCTTAGACAAGAGGACTGCTAATTTCAATCTTAATATCAGTGACCGCCTTTTGAAGTTCATTTGGCTCCCAACCATGTCCGGCATCCCGACTGCAGCTCTGTTCTGGTCAATGACATCAGTGATGACTCCGCTCAATATCATGAGAGTCATAGTCACCCTATATGAGCTGCACATCTATCCAATATTTGTGGCTAGCTTTCTGATCAAACATATCTTTAATTCAGCCACAAGATTAGGCTTTGACATAGGCCCATCGTGCGACATTTTGAGTTCAGAAGTAGTCTGAGTTTGGCAGAATGTAGTGTAGGGATACTTGTAATTGCTGATCTTGAGAGATCGCCCAAATAATGTAATATGATCTTTTGGAAATGAAATTTTATTTAAATATTTATTTTGTTTTATTATTGCATTATTTTTTGATCCCTTTTAATTTTGTCCGATCTAATCTCGCCAAATGAACTCATAAACCGATCTCCTTTATCCGATCTCTTTTTCGCGGTTCTGCAATTTTCTCGGGGCACTGGTTAGATCTCACTTATCGATGTAGCATTTAATGCACTAGCGGGTATAAATATGGAGGGGGTAGCCATTCGCAAATCATGCCACTTTCAGATTTCTCTCATTGACATCGAATTCTTGCTCGTTTTCCAAGTTTTTTTGGCACCGACTAACACTTCTGTAAGAGCTTTAATCTTTTTCCGATCAATTTTCATTTTTATTTCGTGAAAATGAGTGGTACCAAGGGTCAGAGAGCTGCGAGCCTGCCTTCTGTCCATATTTCGTGGACCTCGGAAGAAAGCGACTCGATTAGACCAAGCGGGCGATCAAGCACAGCCATCATTCCAGCTACTGGTCAAGCTACCAGACCGAAGCGAAGAACATCTTCGAAGAAGGAGAACCTATCAGTTGATGAACTATCATCAATCCTTAGAGAGACTGATCTCCAATCTATTAGTCAAGAATACAATCTGCAGGTCAACTCATTTGAACTGATCAGATGCCATGGCGATCTTCAGGCTGATCACTTCTTTGAAGAAGGTGATCTTATCATAGTGTACGAGGAGCAGCTAAAGTCCGAGCTCCGTTTTCCCTTGGATGGATTTTATAAGGCCGTCCTGAAATTCCACCATGTCTCGGTAGCTCAAGTGCATTCAAACTCCTGGTGGACTTTAGTAGCCTTCAGAAGCCTCTATCGAGCCAAGAGACTGGAGCCCACGGTTAGGGTATTTGCCGAGCTGCATAGGCTTACCCGAAAAAAGGATGACGAATTTGGTTTTTTTAGGCAAAGCCGAACTGCGGGCTTTTCACCGATCTCCCTTCTTCACTGAAGAACTAGAAGGATCAGTTTTTCATCCTTAGGAGCAAGGATCGAAACGGCTTTGAGGGGACCTCACGTAATTGGAATTATTTGGTCCCCTAAGTTCCTAAGAAGCTCACTTTAAATAAAGACGAAAACGCCATGGTGAAAGAATTAAAAGCTCAGGCGGCCACCCATAAATATTAGTGCTTAGATGCGGTCATGGTCGAACTGAAATGGTGGATGATACGACTGATCGCCCATGAAGATTACGAGCTTTAGCTTTCTGACCTCGGTCCTGTGATCGGTATAATCCAGATCCCTAGTCTCTCAATCTTAGCGAACTCACTGACTTCTTCTTTGTGCAAGTATAGCGAGTGGTGAAGCTTCCAAAGAGAGCCGTAAGCGAAAAAGGAAGGTTTCCCGAAAGGTACAAGCAATGAAAAAGGCTACTGCCCCGCTGCTCAGACACCTAGGCGAGACTTAGTAGAAGTAGCGAGCTCCCCTCCTCGACCTCGGGAGTAGCTAGTCTCGGAAGTAGAGGTCATTGGCTCTCCACCTCAGCAGATTGAATGTCCACCTCCTTTGATCTCTTCTAACGTAGAAAGGGAGTCTTCTAGCACTACTGTTAGAATGCTCTCCTCAGGAGCTCAACTCCTTATCCAATCGCTAGAAAGAAACTGCTCAACCCGAGGAAATCCTAGTCTAGCCAAGGTCATGGGCACATTTACAAGAAGATAGGAACCGGTTGGCTGAGGAGAGTATTGACAATATTCTAACTCAGACAATGAGTTTGGGCTTAGAGGCTATTGCAAACCAACACGTGATCAGAGAAAAAGCCGATGTCTTAAGGAAGGAGATTCTTAAGGCAGTCCAAGATGCGTCGACTGCAAAGGCTTAGCTCTCCACTGCCAATGATTACATTGTCAAACTAGAAGATCGGGTGAAGTATTGCGAAGAGAGGATAGCTGAAGTGGAGCGAGAACTTGAAGTCACCCGGGCTAGTAGATCTGCCGATCTTGCACAGTTTTTTAAGGAACTTCGGGCAAAGGAGGAGGAGCTTCAAGCAAAGGAGGAGGAAAGCACTACAAAAGAGGCTGGGGCATATGTGAAAGCCCATAGCGACCTCTTGTCCGAACTAAAAAAGCATTATCCTGAGGAGGACTTTACCTGGATGGATAAGCTCGTCCCGACGGTCGAAGAGGACAACGATGAGGAGCACGAGGGTGAGGAGAGAGAGAAGAATGTAACTGGAGAGCAGGGCGGAGAAGACCCCCCTGCTAATTGACTTGCATATTTTTATTTTGAAATGAATTGAAGTCTTTTATGTTCAATTTCTTGATAAGATCGGAAAGCGCCTAAACCAAATTGTCTGAGTACTTAATTGATTGAATGCAGTTATACATTAAACCTGAGAGCGACTATTAGTCATAAGATATCAAACTACTCCAAGAGATCGGAAAAATATTATACGTGAACATGAGATCAGACAAAGCCATGACCAAATATCGAATGGAACTTTAGAATGTTAGAATTGCAAAGATTTGAAAATGACTTGAACTTTTTAAGGTTGGAACCATTATTTAGAGACTGGATAAAACCTTAACTTCATTTGAGGAATGTCTGGGCAATTCAAATGAGAAGCCCGATCACAACATTAGTCAAATAGAATTTTGCGATATTTATACTTAGAGAGATCGGAGAACAATAGCAGGCAAGATTTAATGGTCCGGAGATCCGATATTGACTCGAACTCATCGAATGAAGACTAAGGGATAGGAAAGCAATCTAACTTGAGCGTGAGATTGATTTGTTCCAGAGACAAGCCATTGGCAAGTTCAGAAAAGCTACCTGTGATCAGGACATTGGTAGAGAATGGATAATAAAGTTTTAGTTTTAAAAGAACCTTGCCTTCGAAGGTCGGCCAAAATATAGTGTCTACAATCATCATAAAACCCATAAAGGGGTGGCAACACACAAATTTCTCAAATGCAAGACAAAAACCATATCTCATTCAAAATAAACTCATTCAAATCAAACTCATTCAAATAAACTCATTCCAATCAATTTACAAGTTTAAAAATAAAGAAAAATGTTAGTTGTGCACAAACTTTCAATGAACTCCTTTATCTTTACTTACTTCTCCTTGTCCGTCCCAACCTCTTTCTCTACTGAAAATACACAAATAGAATATCTCAATACTCATCTCAATTACTGCCAAGTACTCATTACATGAATGTCTAATGCATCCTAAGTTAGCTTTGTAAATTTTAAGGAGTTTGGATTTTGGATAGCTTGGTGCCCCAATCTTTGAATCCAATTTTTATCTAGTTTCAATCATAATTTGATGAGGTGTTCTTCATGAAAATTGTCCCTCTAGGTCTCATCTTTATTTCCCTTTTTGAATCACCTCATTTGGAGTTGTGTAACTCACGTTATGACTAAAATAGTGATTACTATTCACGTGGGGCTGATTGTGACAGCTTTGGTGGCTTAACTTTGGCTAACAATTTGAATGGGTTAAGTTCATAATTTGGCTCCAAGTTCTTCATATGAAATGTTCTAATAAGTTTTAGGTTTCCATCGGTTTAAGGATCACCTAAATCAGAGTCTTTTAGAGAGAGTTATAGCTCTAGTAGATTTATCAACTCAAATTTGCTTAGCAATTTGGTTGGGTTAAGTTCATAATTAGGCTTCACGTTCATCATACAAAATGTTCTACTATATTTTAAGTTTCTATCAGTTCTAGAATCACCTAAATTGGAGTTTTCTAGAGAGAGTTATAGCCTTGTAAAGTTTACTATTTATATGGTCAATTTGCAGATTTCCAGATTTTGGCAGATTTGGTGACTCAACTTTGCTTAGCAATTTGATTGGGTTAAGTCCATTATTTGGCCTTAAGTTCTGCATATGAAATGTTCTACTATATTTTAGGTTTCCATTGGTTCAAGAATCGCCTAAATTGGAGTTTTCTAGAGAGTGTTATGGTCATGCAAAATTTACTGTTCACGTGCCTAATTCTGCAGGTTCAAGAGTTTTATCTCCAGTTTCAAGGCTCATTTCGGGTAGCTTAAGGTCATTTTCGGGGAAAAATATCTTCACAAAAATTCTAGCCCTATGTCTTAAGTTTCATTTACAATTGATTTCACATAAATTAGAGTTGTGTAGCTCAAGTTATGGGCTGCCAAACACATTGAATTCAGTGTGTAAAATTCTGCCCTAAGGTTAAATTTTCATTTCTTCAATTACTTCCACTAGCCAACCTCAATTCACATTTAATTCATCCTAAATGACCATAATTTTGCATTAATACATCCATAGCACTTCCTAACACAAAAATCCCAAATTTTCCAACACCCAAGTTTGTAATTTTCCCTAATCCATGCCATTCCATTAATTCCTTCCACCAACTAACATCAACCCACATTCAATTCATGCTAATTAGTCATAATTTAACATTACACACATCAATTTTACTCTCTAGCACCAAAGCCCTAATTTTTCCATGAACCCTAATCTTCCATAATTAAATTTATACAAATCCCATGCAATCTCACTAACCCAATGATGTAAACTACTTCAATTAAACTTGAATTCATAATTAATTTAATTAAAATACATCAAACCCTAATTTTCTCCAAATTGGCCAAAAATTCCCCTCTCCATAAATGTATGATTCTCATGTTTTTTCATATGATTTTATCACAAGCTAACTTGATTCAAGCGTTGTATAACTAATTAAACAAGAAAAGAAACTTACCTCTTATGGAGAGTTTTCAATCTTCTAATTCTCTTTCAAAACTCTTGTTCTTCTTGCTTTAATCCCTCAATCTAAAGTTACTTTAATGTTTTCTACTAGTTTAATGGAGAACCCATGGAAAAAAAGTAGGGAATCAAGGGTTGGGAGAGAGATTGTTAATGGTGGAATGAAGAAAGAAGGGAGAGAAAGTGGGGGATGGGTGGCACACCAAGGGAGAAAAAGAGCGGAAAATGAGTTTTTCTTTTTAGTAAATTTTTATCTTGTCTCCTATATATATATCCCCAATTTTAGTTTATTTAAATTATAAATTTTAATTGTGTCATGGTTATGTCATAATTCTAATTTTAAAAATGTAAAATTTCCTTCACACATTTTTACTTGAATTTTCCTAAAAAAAATTTTTTCTTCCTAATTCAATACATTATTTTTATTTAATTTAATTGACATTTTGATCAAAAATCAACTATTAAAGTGAATTGACCAAAATGTCCCTCGTCGGGTCATAATCCTTCTTTTTCATAATACCTGATGAGTCCTTATATTTTTTGTTCATTTCAATTTTTATTGTGTCTATCTCAATAAATTTTCATTTTATTTTTGGTCCTCAAGGAGTCTTTGAATAGTACAAGTCACAGACAAAAAATGGTACTACTCAGAGCTCGGAGGTTCGGGGTGTTACAATTCTCCCCTCTTTAAAAATAAAATTTCATCCTTGAAATTTACCTGGTCTCATTCTCTGAATAGCTGTGGGTGCTGCCTCCTCATGTCCTCCTCACGCTCCCATGTAGTGTCCTGGCCTGAATGATGGTTCCACAGTACTTTGACTAGTGGTATCTGCTTGTTCCTTAGTTGCTTCGCCTCATGTGCCAAGATTTTTATGGGCTCTTCATCATATGTCAGGTCTGGATTCACCTCAATCTCCTCCACTGGCAAAATGTGAGAGGGGTCTTATCTGTACCTCCTCAACAAGGAGATGTGGAAGACATTGTAAATCTTTTCCAACTCTAGAGGCAATGCAAATCTATATGCCAATGGACCCACTCTCTCCAGAACCTCATATGGCCCGATGAAGCGAGGACTCAGTTTCCCCTTCCTATCAAACCTCACTGTACTGAATATCTCTTCTCTTTAGATCAATGTAGGACTTTGTCTATCCGATGCAACTTTGAGTCTGTC